>NC_133647.1:97083955-97383955 GCF_009905375.1 Apium graveolens | reverse complement strand
TCTAAAGATAATGGCCATTTTCATTCTTTCAACTATGTTCTTGGTCTCCTTGTACTTTATGATGTTAGCACCCAAAACTTTGTCTTCATCAGGCTTTGGAAGAGAAAAGTCCACTTCTTTCATCTGAGCAAAGTCTAGGGGGTTCTTTGTGGAGTCCTTGCTGGATCTAGTGTTGGGCTTGAGAACCATAGGTTTTAGATTCTTGAAAGAAGTCTCTCCAACCTTATTCCTCCTTTCTGGCTTGTGCACCATAATGATTGGTTCAACCTTTGTGCTATGTTTCACAGATATTGATTTATCTTGTGTTAAGCCAAACACTTGTTGCACCCTTTCATCAATTCTCCTCCTTTGCTCTTTCACTTGAATTTCAGCTGCTGCTAGCTGGATTAGGTCAATTCCATCAGGCTTTCCTTTGATTTGCATAATTGGAGAAGTAGTGATGGCAGGAACTAGCACTTTAGATATCTGGATTTTTGTAAATGGCTCTCCTTCCCCTTCCCTTTTTCTCTCCCCCTTTTTGTTATCATCAAGGAGAGGGGTCAAGCCTTGTGCCTTTGCCAGCTGCATAAGTAGACTTGTTTGAGATTGTTGGTTGTGAAGAATGTTGGCCAAAGAATTTTCAATAACTTGGACTCTGTCTTCTAACTTAGCCAGCCTCTTTTTAGTATTTGAATCCTTTTTCAATCTCAACAATAAGTCCTTCATTGTACCATAGGGCATGACTGAATCCAAATTTTCAGAATTGTAGGATTTCAAGTCAGCAATATCCTTCTTGAGTTCATCCACACTCTGATTCTGGCTTACTTGCTGCAACTTCATGAGATGCAGTGAGTCCAGGTGAGCTGTAAGGATTGCCTTGGTACCAGCATGTGAAGTTTTCTGAATGGCCTGTTGGATAGTACTGATTTGTTTGACTAAGGAGACATTGAATTGCCCTGGTGTAGACTCCTTTGTCAAGGCCCATTCAGGTAAATTTGGAATAGAACTAGGGCTTTCATCTCCCCCTAAGTTCATGCTTCCATCAAAAGAAATAGAGTCATCATCATCAGAATTTACTCCAAATTCCTCAGATGACTCACCAGCTGTAGAAGGCATCTTGTTAATAGCAGCTTTATCCCTTTGAAGAGATTCTGTTGTATGTACTAGATGTAGTGTCTTTTCTGCCTCCTCATTGCCCTGAGCAGCCAACAACTGATAGGCTGACACAGGATGAGTAAAAGTGTCAGCATCCAAGGAAATGTTATCAATTACAGCTTTGTAATGTTGCTGAAATTGTCTTTCCTTTTCAGCATCATCCACAATCATTGACTCATTAGCAATGGCTGGATCCACCCTTATATCTGCTATTTTACCTGCCTTTCTCTCTTTTTCTCTATATTCTTGCATCAGGGGCTCCCCCTGGCTCACACTCCTCACACCCTCACCTTCACCTACTAAGGTGGTACTCCTCTCACTTACTTTTGCCATGCTGGAAGAAATAGCATGCTTATTTGAGCTCTCAATCTCTCCTTTTGCCTGGGAGCAACCCAGCCTCTCACTCAAATTGTCACTCCCTTCCCTCAATCCTAAAAGTGATTGTATAGTAATCATGTCTTCTACACTTGAAATTGTTTCAGTTGTGTGTGTAGAGACTATCAACGGATATGAAATAGCCGTTGAAGGTGACACTGATGGTATCAACGGATAACTGCTGTTAAGGTTATCCGTTGAAGAACAACCACTTGTCAACGGATGAGTGATATCCGTTGAAGAAGGAAAAGAAGTAGAAATTGAAAGTGATATAACTGTTGAATCTGTGTGGATTGATTTGAGTTTTGGTGACACAGATCCTTCAATTACATCTGAAAGAATTTGCGGGTGATCCAACAAATCATCTAAAAGATGATGATCACCTGTATTTGAGTGGGGCTCCTCCCTGAGTTGTAAAGAGGGAGAATCAGGAATTGATGGGAATAACTTATCCACATCCAGAGATGGTGATGAAGTGTGTGGTGATTGATGTATGTTAATTGTGAGAGAATGGGGCTGTGACTCCACATTTGTTGGAGCCACATCAAACTGAGTTTTAGAAGGCATAGATACAGATGGATGTATTTGTGCAGTGTGTGCACCCTGTGTAGAAGATTGGGTTTTAGCCCTCTTTCTTCTAATAAAAGATTTTGTTGGCGAGTGTTTGGCTTCAGTGTCCCTCCCTCATTTGTTCTGTGTTCCTGGTTGGGAACTATTTTCAATAGTTACATCCTTTTGGGAGGATGCAGCTAGGGATATGTTAGAGACCTTTTCAACCACCACAGCTTTTTGAGAAACCGTGGCTTGGCTAGCTTGGGAAGCACTTATCTCTCCTTCCTTATCCTGGGGGTTTCTTTGATGTCCACCCCTCCCCTCACCACTCACACCCTGTTCACTCCCCTCAGGGTTAAGGGTAGGTGTTACAACTATTGTCTTTTGAGAAACAACAGAGGTGGTTTTCTTTGTCTTTGATTTTGAAAGTTTAGTTTTGGTGACCTTGGTAGGAATCTGTTGGGGCATTGTCACAGATTCCATGGGCACACTAGAAGATAAAGAAATAGAGGGGTTGGAAGAAGTAGGAGTTGTAGAAACAATTACCTCACTTACCTGAGGTGCATCCATGATTGGTAAATATACCAATGGTACACTGCTGTTGAGATCCATTCTCAATAAATCTGCAAGAACTCTTTTCTCTTGTGCCCAGCACTTGAGTTTGTTATTCTCATTGGTTATGACCAAACCTTCAGCAACATGGTTAGCCAATAACATAAAGAATCTAGCATAATAGATGTTATTAGGTCTATTAGCTTTGTTACCTAATTTAGTACCCAATTCTAGCATAACATAATTGCTAAAGTTAAAATACCTATCAGAAACAAGCATATAGAGCATATTAACAAGAGATGAAGTTATGGCATCAAAATTACTAATTTTCCCAGAGAAGACCTTGATAAAGGCATCCCCAAAAAAAACTCCATTCTTTCCTAAGGCCTTTTCTTTTAATACTCCCTAAACTAGCAGAGTTAAGAGAATAACCTATGGAATCTAACATGCTGGATACATCATTATCAGTGTGTGGTGTCATGGCATTGTTCTCAGGCAATTTAAAACATGCTAGTAAATCATCACAGTTAACACAGTGATTTTTACCTTTGAGAGTGAAAGAGATGGTCATATCTATGGAGTTGAACTCAGCAGTTGTCCAAATCTCCTCAACTACTTCACAGTAAATCGTTGGGGCTTCCAGCATTGCATAGCTAAGTTTACAGTTTTTGATGAAGTCCATCATTTTGTGATAATCTGAGTGGGCTTCATTCTTTGCTACTAAAGCTATGAAATTGTTCTTCTCATAGATGAAGCCAGATTGAGACATAATTTTTACTACAGGTGCCATTGTTGAAAGTAGAAGTTGCAGAGAATAACTTGAAGGATTTGCAGTGAGAAAATGGTAAAAGCTTTGAAATTTCAAGAAAGCGTAAAGTAAAAATGAAAAATCAGAAGGGCTTATATACTTTCTCAAATTAAAAAGCATAAATAAAAGATTAAACAATAAATATATGTTAGTGAATTTCAGCCGTTTAAGAATAAACTGTAAGTATTCTAAAAACTACCTTTAAAACAAATACATACAGCTGTATGTATGAGTATCAACAGTTAAGAAAATAGAATCAACGGCTGTGAAACACCTGAATCGACTGATGTGACATTTCAACGGATAAAGTAAACTGTCATCCGTTGAAAGGTACTTCAGTTTTATCCGTTGACGGATAAAAAATTCCAGAAATGTATATGTCTTTCAACGGATAATGAACATCCGTTGACAGAACAATTTTGACTTTCAACGGATAGGAAATATCCGTTGATGGAATAATCTTTGTTAAAAAGTCAAATTTGTTCTAGCAACTAATACATTTCAGGCTTCAATTCAAATTGCAATAAGGACATAAATTTTAAGAGTAATTAAGCATACCTAGCTCACTTACCAATCTTGTGAATGTTGATTCATCAAGTGGCTTGGTAAATATGTCTGCAATTTGTTGTTCACTTGGAACAAAATGTAGTTCCACTGTACCATTCATGACATGCTCCCTGATGAAGTGGTACTTGATATCAATGTGCTTGGTCCTTGAGTGCTGCACAGGATTCTCTGTTATGGCTATGGCACTTGTGTTGTCACAAAAGATAGGAATTTTGTCAACATGAAGTCCATAATCAAGGAGTTGATTCCTCATCCATAACACTTGAGAGCAGCAACTTCCAGCAGCAATGTATTCAGCCTCAGCTGTAGAAGTAGAGACTGAATTTTGCTTTTTGCTAAACCATGATACAAGCTTGTTTCCCAGGAATTGGTAGGAGCCTGTTGTACTTTTACTGTCTATTTTGCAACCTGCATAGTCTGCATCTGAATAACAAATTAGATCAAAGCCAGATTCTCTAGGATACCAAATACCTAAATTTGGTGTACCCTTGAGATATCTGAAAATCCTCTTGATAGCAATTAAGTGAGACTCCCTAGGATCAGCTTGAAATCTAGCACACAGACATGTAGCAAACATTATATCTGGTCTGCTAGCAGTTAAATATAAAAGTGAACCAACCATGCCTCTATAACTTATAATGTCCACAGACTTTTCAGTCTTATTTAATTCAAGTTTGGTGACAGTGGCCATGAGAGTTTTTGCAGATGAACATTCCATTAAGTCAAACTTCTTTAAAAGATCATGAATATATTTAGTTTGACTAATGAAAATTCCATCACTAACTTGTTTAACTTGTAAACCAAGAAAATAGGTTAGTTCTCCCATCAGGCTCATTTCATAATTACTTTGCATTAGCTTAGCAAACTTTTTGCAAAGTTTATTATCTTTAGAACCAAATATTATGTCATCTACATAAATTTGAACAAGTATACTAGAGCCATTAACATTCCTAAAGAAGAGAGTTTTATCAACAGTACCTCTAGTGAAGTGATTCTCCAAAAGGAATTTTGATAGGGTTTCATACCAGGCTCTAGGTGCTTGCTTCAGTCCATAGAGTGCTTTCAACAGATAATACACATAGTCTGGAAAATTTGGATCTTTAAACCCTGGAGGTTGACTTACATAGACTTCTTCCTCCAATTTCCCATTTAGAAATGCACTCTTGACATCCATTTGATAGATTTTGAAATTGGCATGGGATGCATAGGCTAGAAAAATTCTGATGGCTTCAAGTCTTGCAACAGGAGCATATGTTTCATCAAAATCTATTCCCTATTGTTGAGAATAGCCTTTAGCAACCAATCTGGATTTATTCCTTATGACAATGCCATTTTCATCCATCTTGTTTCTGAATACCCATTTTGTGTCAATAGGACTATTGTTCTTTGGTTTGGGTACCAGCTTCCAAACTTTGTTTCTCTCAAATTGGTTCAGCTCTTCCTGCATAGCTAATATCCAATCTGGATCCAATAAAGCTTCTTCCACTTTCTTAGGTTCCTCCTGAGATAGAAAACTACTATACAGACATTCATCTTGAGTAGCTTTTCTTGTTTGCACTTTAGATGATGCATTACCAATGATCAGTTCAAAGGGATGATTCTTGGTCCATTTCCTTTGAGGTGGAAGATGTGCTCTAGATGAGGTGGCCTCAGTATTGTCATGATGTGAGACATAGTGTTGATTAGTTGAAACTCCCCCTGAGTTGTTGGTTCTTTGCAGGGAATTTGGAGTTCTATCAACTGATGATGTAAATCGATTATCCGTTGATGAACTATGATCAATGGATGCTTCATTTTGTACTTCAATGGATGATGCACTATGTCTTTCAACGGATACTGCATTGCCTCTATCAACGGGTGCAGAATTTTGTGCATTATCCAAGGGCATATTTTGAATCCCTTTTGAAGTGTCATCTCCATCAATCTCCTCTTCACTATCATCACAATATATCTCAATGTTGTCAAATTTGAGTCTCTCATTGTGTCCCTCATCTGTTAGTCCATCAATCTTTTTATCATCAAACACAACATGCACAGATTCCATAACAATGTTGGTTCTTAGATTGTAGACCCTATAAGATTTTCCAGCTGAGTAACCAACAAATATCCCTTCATCAGCCTTTGCATCAAACTTCCCTTTATGGTCAGATTGATTCCTCAGTATAAAGCATTTACATCCAAAGACATGAAGAAAGTTTAGAGTTGGTTTTCTTCTCTTGAACAACTGATAAGGAGTCATGCCTTTAGCTTGATTGATCAAAGAAATATTCTGAGTGTAGCAGGCACAATTAATAGCTTCAGCCCAGAAATATGTTGGTAACTTTAATTCTTCAAGCATTGTTCTGGCAGCCTCAATCAAAGATCTGTTCTTTCTTTCAACTACCCCATTTTGCTGAGGTGTTCTTGGAGCTGAGAACTCATGCATGATTCCATTTTCTTCACAGAACAGCCTTATTGACAAATTCTTGAACTCAGTTCCATTGTCACTCCTAATATTCCTAACCTTCAAGTCAGGATGATTATTGACTTGCCTGATGTGATTTATAATGATTTCACTTGCTTCATCCTTTGATCCAAGAAAATAGACCCATGAAAACTTTGAGAAATCATCTACAATCACTAAGCAATATCTTTTTCTTGCAAATGACAATACATTGACTGGTCCAAACAAATCCATATGCAGCAGCTGTAATGGTTCATCAATTGTTGTTTCAAGCTTCTTTTTAAATGATGCTTTCCTTTGTTTGCCTTTCTGACAAGCATCACACAAACCATCCCTTGAGAATTCAACTAGAGGAATTCCTCTAACTAAGTCCTTTTTGACTAGATCATTTATTGTCTTGAAATTCAAATGGGATAGCTTCTTATGCCATAGCCAACTCTCAACTGAACTTGCTTTGCTGAAGAGACAAGTAATAGATTCTGCATCTGTAGAGTTGAAGTCAGCTAAGTACACATTCCCTTTTCTAATTCCAGTTAGAACCACTTTGTTGTCTTTCTTGCTGGTGACAACACATGCTTCTGAATTGAAGGAAATTGTATTCCCTCTATCATATAGTTGACTGATACTCAGTAAGTTGTGCTTGAGACCATTAACTAATGCAACTTCATCAATGATGACATTCCTTGTTGAAATCAAGCCATATCCCATAGTAAACCCTTTGCTGTCATCTCCAAAGGTTATGCTAGGGCCAGCTCTCTCCTTCAACTCAGTGAGCAGGGAGAAATCTCCTGTCATGTGTCTTGAACAGCCACTGTCCAAGTACCATAGATTTCTTCTTTTTCCCTGCACACCATAAAATCAATCAAGTTGATTTTGGTACCCAAGTTTCCTTGGGTCCATTCCTGTTAGCCTTTCTCCTAGACTTCATTCCTCCTGCATCTTTAGACTTAGGTAACTTTGAGTCAACCTTGATCTTAGATGTAGTTGGTTGAGGTGTAGGGTTAGTCACAGAATCATTTAGCACATTTGGAATTTGATAAGGCATGGATTGTGCAAGCATGTTATTCCACATTGGCATATTGTATGGCATTTGAGGCATACTAAATGCAGCTAGATAAGGATTGTTAAAATATGGCATGTTTGCAAAATGTGCATAAGGATTCTGTTGAGACATAACAGGCATAGCATACAGAGGTGATGCAGACATATTAGGCATGGAAGAGGGCACAGGTATGGGAGTTTTCTTAATAGATTTGCAATTAGCAGATAGATGATTAACACTACTACAATGCACACAGCTTTTTCTAGGAGCATACTTATCAGGTGTGTAATTGTTATGTTTGTTAACCCCTACCTTCCCATTTCTATTAGATTTCCTTTTAGTTTCCTTTTTATCCTCAACCACTTTGAGCCTATTCTTTAACTGTTCTAAGGTCATGTGTCCTATATTCACCTTACTGAAATCTTTGGATGTGCTTGCTTCTTCTTTGACAAAGTTCTTGGAAGTTGAACCAAACTTTTTATTGAGTTTCTTTAGATTTTCACTTTTAGAAACATCTGCATGTTTTAATTGAGGAACCTTCAACGGATGCTCCTTTTCTTCCTTCAACGGATAATTTTCATCATCCGTTGATTCCACATCCGTTGACAGCCCATCAATTAATTCCAGTTTCTTTTTGTTTTTATCCCAGGCAGTCTCACAGAATGATTCAATTCCTTGGACCTTGGAAATTTGAGCACTAACATCCCTAGATGTCTTCCAGGCTTTAATCACCTCTTGCTCTCTCTCTAATTGATTGGAAAGTATTTCTACTTTCTTGACAGATTTAGCTAGTTCATTTTCAACAGATATACAATGTAGCTTAGTTTTCTCTAGGTCAATCAACTTATCTTCTAACATAGCATTTCTATTACTTAAAAACAGACTGTTCTCTTTAATCCTACTATTTTCTTTAGCAAGTGATTTAAGAGACACACGCAAATGATACAATTCAGTATACATGTCATTAAAAGCATCATTGCACTCTTCTTTAGTAAGCTGTGTTAAATCAGTAGTGATTACCTGGTTGCTTGATGAACTAACTTCATTTTCCTCAGAATCAGCCATGAGAGCCAAGTTGACATATTCCACATCTTAATCCTCTTATTCTCCATCAGCTGCCCAGTCTTTTTCTTGAGTAATGAAAGCCCTCTCCTTTTGCTTGAGCAGATCAAAATATTTCTTTTTGTAATCTACTTGGTCAAATTTCTTCTTTTCAGAAGTTGGCTTTCTGCACTCACTTGCAAAGTGTCCACTTATACCACAATTGAAACACTTGAACTTGGATTTGTCCACCATGTTCTTATGAGGTTTAGTGGCTCTAGTGTTTTTCCTAAATTTCATCTTTGCAAATCTCCTGGACAGAAATGCAAGATGCTCATCAATACCATCCGAGTCATCTTGGCTGGAGTTGTCTTCATTCTCAGCAACTTGCTCCTTACCCTTGCTTGATTCTGATTTGCTTGTGCCATCTTTGGAGTTTGATGTTGATCTCACAGTTTCTTGTCTGCATTCTTTCTCATTTTCAGCTACTAAGGCAACTGAACCTCCTTTATTTCTTCCCTTCTCCAATACCTCATCCTGTTCCAGCTCTAGTTCATAAGTCTTCAAGATTCCATATAATCTTTCAAGAGTGAAGTCCTTATAATCTTGAGAGTTTCTCAAGGAGACAGTCATGGGTTTCCATTCCTTTGGCAAGGATCTTAAAAATTTAAGATTTGAATCCTTCACCTGGTACACTCTACCATACAGCTTCAGTCCATTCAACAGCTTTTGGAATCTATTGAATGTGTCATTTTAAGATTCATTTTCTTCAAAATGAAAATACTCATACTGTTGAATGAGAAGCTGCATTTTGTTTTCTTTTACTTGTTCTGTACCTTCACACAGTAGCTGAACTGTGTCCCAAACCTCTTTGGCAGTTGTGCAATTTATCACATTATCAAACATATCCTTGTCAAGACCATTAAACAAAATGTTCATAGCCTTCTTATCCTTGTGGACTTCTTCTGTGTCTTCCATTGTCCATTCTGCTCTAGGTTTTGGAATGGATTGACCAACAGCAATTGTGGCCGTAGCAACTGTGGCTACTTTGTGGGGAATGTGAGGACCATTCTCAATGCAGTTTACATAACCTTCATCTTGGGAAAGTAGATGAAGGTGCATTTTCACCTTCCAATGGTGATAACTGTCTTTGTCAAGAACTAGGATTTTTACTCCAATATCCTTCTTACTCATCTTTGTTAGTTTCCAAGATCTTTAAACTCTTTGTGTGTCAAGAGCTGGCTCTGATACCAATTGTTATTCCTAGTGGACTAACAATGAGATTTACAGAAGGGGGGTTGAATGTAAATCTCAAAACTTTTTCAAGTTTTGAGCAATTTTAAAGGCTTTGTGTTTAAGATAAACAAGTGTGTGAATTGCTTTAAGCTAATACAGACAGATATATATTCAAGCACTAATGTAAAGAACACAACAGACCTTAAAAAATTTTCTGGTGGATTGTTGTTCCACCAGAGATGGTATTTCAGAAAATCTGTGATTTAAGATGTTGATCACAGCTGCATCATAGTACAAACTAGATAATTTTTCTCTCAAGATTTTTTTAAACAGCACTGGAAAAATTCTCATCTAATTACTAGCTGCTACTTGGTTTATATATCACCAAGTGTACAAGTGAAGACAAAGATAAAAATACAATAATAAAATAAGTTCTCCACTTATTTCTTCTCCATATCACTCAAGTACTTTGTTGACTACTGCCTCTTTGTACTATAGTAGAACGGCTGCTTTTTCTGATGTTCCTGAAATTAGGCTTCCACATTTCAGTTATCTTTGTCAACCCATGTGCATCTGTCTGCTGTTACAACTACCACTTATCAACTGCTATTTAACAGAACATCCGTTGAAGCCTTCATCCGTTGATGGTTTTATCCGTAGATGTGTTAGCAGTTGAAGCTCTATCCGTTGAAGCTTTAGAGACATCCGTTGAAGCTTTGTTTCTCATCCGTTGAAGGTCCTTAAGATATCCGTTGATACCACTTCATTTATACAAAATTACAAGGCATGAAATATTTACAATTGGCCTTCCTATTTGCATATCTTCTAGTAGTCAACATGACTTATATTTTCTTTCAACTTCTAAGAATTATATCTTAAATACAGAGACTAAAATGTGCTACAACACTAGACTTATTTCTAAGTAAAGCTGCACCATCAACGGATAGCCAAAGTGGTCTTATCCGTTGAGGCTACAAACACCAAACTTCTACTTAAGTGTTTTGTTAAACATATCATCAAACTAATGCATATATACTCCTAACAGAAGTCTCAAGGATCGCAGCTGCCTTTGACAGATCTTTAAATGAAATGAGCATCTTTGTATATTGTCAGAATGAAGGATCTTTCAAAGTATCACTTCACTTATTTGAGAATCGTTCTTTATCTGAGATTTGGGTTCTGCTCAACAAAGTAGAAAGAAGCTCAGAATTGAATGAAGTTCTTCGAGAAAGGCTCAAAGAGTTTGCCAGTAGGGCTAGTCCTCAAGTGGTCAACAATCCTCATCAGGTAAGATTCTTTAAGTCTGACTGTCTTCAAATCTGCCACCTCGATGCATAATCTCTTAAAGACTACTCTACTAAGCATCTTGTCTGGATGGAACATCACTTAAGAACTGCCGGATACTCATCCATGTTGAAAACTCAAGCTGCTGATCTAATTCAAGCTTATTGTGAAAAGAATATTAAAAGGTACAATCAGTTCAAGAATAAGCTAAAGCCAGTTGGAGTTCAACCAGTAAGACCAGCCAGCTTTACTTCAGAAAAGGATCGTGTCTTTGACAATGAGTTGCTTCAAGATTTGGAAGAATGTGAATTCGGAAGGGAAGACAACTAAATTCAATTAGCTCAAAACTTAATGTAATATGCTTAGAGCTTTATGAATCAAGATAGACAAATGTAGTCATATGTTCAGTCTAGAGGAACATCTATCTTGTATTCACTTGTAAATTTCTTTTGGAATCTGGAAAATGTTAAATATAATCCAGAACTTTTCTGCTATTTACTTTGCATTACTGTTTATATCTTTTTCTTATTTGTTAGTTGAGTTATCCTCTAGGTATTTGTTGTTATTGTCTAACAAACAAATAGGGGGAGATTGAAAGGCATATGTCATAGCCTATTTGTTTATTCGAGGATTTAACTCAACTCAAATAAGGATGTAACAAGTAAATAGTGGTTCTATCGTCAGAGAGATCTCTCAAAGTAACATATGTCAAAGGATTAAGTAACATTGTTCATCTACAGACTTAAGGACTTAATTCACTGGAAGAAGCTCAAGAAATTGATCAAGCCTCAGTGATATAAATCAAGATTGTGGATTTAATCAAGTGACAGAGATCTTGTCAGGGTATCAATTAATTACAGGGATTTAATCTGAAGAAAATTAAGACATGAAGAAACATCACAGATGTTAGTCATTCATGAACCAGACAGTACATCGAGTGTCAACATTGAAGTGATGAAATGGATTCATAAGTTTCAGTGATTTTCAGAAGATTGTCAGAAGAGTGGTTGTTGTTCAAGATTAGTATTAATTCTCTATTAATTAATTAAGTCATATAATTTAATTAAGAAAATAAATTATATCTGCAAAGATTAATTTATTGATTAATTGAATTAATTGGTTAATTAATTCTGAATTAATATTATGCATTTTTCAGAAATGATTTTGAATTAATATTCAAATTAACTCAGCAAGACAAATAATTGAACTGGTATGACAATTGGATTGTCATACCGAAAGTCTTTCCAAATCTTTTTAGATTGTCTTGCCGATAGTCTTTCCAGCTTAAAGGATTGTCTTGCCGATAGTCTTGCCAGTTCAATCAATAGTCCTACTGAAAGTTCTACCAGCTGTTGGGATTATCTTGCTGAGCTAAAAAGATTGTCTTGCCAATTAAATCAAGTGGGTTGACTGAATATAAAAGAACAGAAGCTGATTTTCAACAGAACAACATTGAATATCAAACCAACTGAAGAACACAGAACAAAAGCAGAGAACTTATTGCAATTTCTCATGACATTAATTTCTAGTATTTATTGTTAAATCTAAACCACTAGAAATCCTTCTCTTGTTCTTGTGTAACTATCTAGCGGATCAAAATCCCTAGAACTTAATCTCAAATTGCTTTTAGCATTTGATCCTTTTTATTTCAAAAATAGAAAAAGTTCATGTCGAATTTATTCTAGATTTGGAATAATTTATTTGAGATTAATCCCTTGTAAACGATACCGTTGTTGTAACACCTTTCAAGTTTAATAATAGTTTTATTTAACTTGAATTTTGTTTCACTTTTTTTTTCCGCATTTTATTCGATTAAACGGTATAGTTTTTATTCAACCCCCCTTCTACAAACATATTGGGACCTAACACCTAGTAACCTAAAGCCTTTTATGGTTTGGGATTGCTGACCTAACGCTTGCTACATGGGTATTAGTGCATAAATCTTTAGGGATCTCGACCATTGCACGGTTAAATAAATCACTTAATACATATGTGTGTATAATATGATTGGCGAAGTCAAAGAGTGGTCGTAACGCATTCACCCTGAGAAGTCACTCGACCTTGGACCAAGCTTGTGAAGTCTTATGATGGTAGTAACTCACTTACCCTGAGGAGCTTCCTAACCTTAGACCGAGCATTAAAAAATTATATGTGTATTGTTAGTAGTATTGTAAAAAATAAAATAAGATATAAAAATCCCTTGCTAAACTCGAATGATGGCTTGTTCTAAGTAACGAAGTGTTTAAGATCTATTCTAGTGATCAATTTATGAGCTATTAATTCACGTGACTTGTCATGTTGAAACTTGTGTACCTTTGTTCTTGGTTCAGTAGCGAGCATTTTATGAATATAGGCACACACACTCTGCACTTTTGTTTACTATGTGATGATGTTTGAGTGTGAGGTTGATGTGTTTAATTTGTTGCATATTCAAGAGGTTATTATTGACTTGGCGTACACTATTATGTTTGAGATCCTTTGTAATCATCTAGTTGCATTCATGTAGGTAGTTGTTGTCCTCCATTGCATGAGGACGGCTGTATTGCATGGGTTGGGTAGATTTTATGGATATATCTTCTATAAACCCTCACGAGACACAACTCGTCCTACTAGGACTGCCTAGGGATTTAACGGCTTGTTGTATATACTCAATGTAATTGTGTCATCTACGAAAGTGGAGTTAGTGAGTTAGATAATTTTATTTCTCTTATTTGCCTGAAGACGTGCAAAATGCTAAGTGTGGGGATAATTGATAGAATAATATTTGTGTATATTTTAAATGATATCTATTCTCATATTAATTATATTTTGTATTTAATTGGATCTTTATTAATTAGTTTATAATATTTTATTATACGAAGCAAGAAATTCTAAATTGGAAAGGATTGGAGATAAATTAGAAGAAAATTCGGATTTGTTGGATTGTTTGCGCAAGACATATTATTTGGGCCAAATCTTGAGTTCTACCTATCAGATTTGGGCTATTCAACAGCCCATGCGAAGATAATAAGATTCTCTTTCATTAGAGAATGGTCTACACTTCAAAGTTCACTCGGATCAGCCCAGTAACAGCAAGAAAAGTCAAATACAAATTTTGACTTTAGAATCCCATTCAATTTTGGAAACTCTTGTTTGTTCCTAGAAAGAATAAAATACTTTTAATATTAGTTTTATATTATTAGAGGGAGGGATATACATATATTCATCATGGTAGTTCCCAAGGAAAGAAGAAGACTTCAAGTAGAAGATTGTGTGCTTAAGAATTTTGACATAGGGATTTCTCTTCTACATCTTTACTTTGTATTGTGTTCTCAACTCTCTATGATTTCTATATATTTATTCATGACTATGGTAGGCTAAATCTCCCTGTTGGAGGGCTGTTTTGAAGCCCTAAATGTAATGAAAATTTTATGAGTATTAAATTTTAATTCTTGAGATATGTTTGATTATGCTTATATGTTCGTCAATGCTTTTAGAGATGCTTGAATTAACATTGGTATGTGGTCATCCAAGTTTGTTATGTGATTGTTATCTCTAAAAAGTCAATTAATCTTTCTATGTGGTCATGAGATTAATTGTATAAGTGTGTAATTCATATTAACTTTTCTATGTGGTCTTGGGGTTATATGAATAACAAAATTCGTTTATTTGTGGTCATGGCAAGTTTTCTATAAGTATTTAGAATATCGAGGATAGAATTTAAGACTTGTATGTCATGGGTTAAGTGGTGAATTTACATGATTTCCAACATCTCTCTCCAATTATTTACACACCAAATCTTTATTAAGTTATATTTAATTTATTTAAAAATAACAAATCAAACCAAATTATGTTCTTAATTTTTACTCAAGATAAAAATAAGAAGCAAACCCTTGATCCTTGGCGTTAACGATACCCTTACTTATTCTACATTACTTCAACACAAAAAGGGTCTAAATTGAGTAAGTTCAGTTCTCCAAGAGGAATTCTTATCACTAGACTAAACCTTCAACTTCATCCAACATTGGACTGTATATACCATTACCATTCAACAAATTTTGCTGATCTACAATGAAGCTTCAATTACATCTGAGAATATCTTAATTCATCTTTGTTTTTTCATAAGGACAACCTTGATTTCAAACATAAGAATTAATATCAACATTTTTTAGCTTCAAAGTTAAACTTTTGCTCACTATATCTCAACTTATAATAAAGATTGAAGCAAAATTTATTATAAATTCTTCACTTACATATCCAAACCTTTTGAGGAACATATTTTTTAATTACAGTGATGCAGTGATGTCACTCATGCCACAACTGATTTGAGATTGTATTAGCAGACTTACCTTGCAACCTCAAAGAGCAATAGCCAAAAACCAATGACAGCTCTTGAAAATGCAACTTCACCAACCTAATAAGATGATAAAGTTTCTTATGTTATTATCTTAAACTCACCACAAGTTTTTTACTTTCCATTTATACCAAAAGAAATCAACTGGCCACTCTTTCATAGAGGCACAACTTTGATCTGGTTTACTCAAGACATGGCAATCCTCGCGAACCTTGTAACTCCTTGAGGTTAAGCTTATTTCCCTTCTCTGCCATTTTTGGAACCTGCTATCCCTTGAAATCTTTTGGATAGTGATAAAATGGAAGAAGGAATAAACATTATGGTAGATAATTAGCAGAAGGAAAAATAAAATCCAATAGAGCGCTCGCCATAAAATAGTACAATTTCAATTTATTTCCATTAAATTTCATTGCTTTCATCCAAACGAAAAGTAGTGTAAAAGAACCTATCAAGACATTCCAAAATAAAAAGTGTTTAAGAACCCATTGGAACAAAGGAGTATTTAAGTGACGTGGCGCTCATTTAGGCACATTGTATGATGTATTTACTTTTAGAATTCGGAGGGTGGCAGATGTGACATGTATGAAATCAAAATAAAATATCACTATATATTTTTATTGTGTTGATACCCAGTAAATAGTGTATCTATTGGAGATGCTCTTAATAATGTGTTTAGTTATTATTTAACACGCTGCACAAATCCAGAAGGATCGTTGCTCCCTAAATTAGTCATAGAAGCCTTAAGAAGCTCTTCTTGAGTTGTTTATGTTAGAAAATGTGGGTATTACACCCCACATTGTCGAGTCATTTCAGCCTCGCTTGAGTGGTTGGTTGTTGCGTGTGTTCAACAAGTGACGCTTGGAATGCGTTCTCCTTCACGAGACCTTTCCGAGGCACTTTGAATGACCCAAAATTATTAGGGGATGAGTGAGATATGATTATCCAAAGATGGTTCCTTAAGTGTAGAAAATATTTTACAAAATCTTATGTCCCACATTGGAAAGGAAAAGAGATTTCCTTAGCTTTATACAACAACACACATATATAGTGTTCACTTTTGTTGTCTATGAGTTGCTCCATCACCTATGCGGCCGCGAGGGGGGGGTGCAAATTGTGGGATTTCGAGGGGCAATCTGAGGCTTGCGAAGCCTTCGAGCTTGCCCGCATGTGCGACGTGCGGACACGAATGTAACAAAAAATTGGTCCGAATAACGCCATACTAGTTTTGCTGATTTTTATTTTCCGCTGGGCCTGAGCTCAAATAAATTGACTTATATTTTTATTTTTATGTCGGTAGATTTAATTAATTAATTATAACTGATTGACCACCGACCTAATTAATTAACGCGTTTTAATTAATTATGGTAATTGTGTAGCGCACAAGTTTTTCCTCCCTATATAAACACCTCTAGGGCGTTAGGGTTAAACACACAAATACACAGCCGTTCTTATACACCTACCCTCTAACCTGTGATAGTTTCTTACTCGCTTTCAAGCTCGCTGATAGTTCCGACCATCAGCATCACCACTGTATTCCGTTTTATCCTCGGAGGCTTTTCGCTCGCACAATACGGTGAGGGCTAATAAGCTTTAAGGAGACAGTTTCACACAGGACTCCGATTTTTCTATCATACACCTATATTTGTTTTTTACACAGATTGTTGTTAACAATCTTAAAGCTTAATTTTTTTAATCTGAGACTGAAAAATCTGTCTTGCGTGGTTTTTTGTTTAACAGGCTAATGGAGAACGTGAACAATATGACTGGTAACGATGTGGTTAATCCCAACGCACAGATTGTAACATCTGATGGGGATCACCAGCCGCCGCTAAACCCTAATGCACAGGTACTGGTACCTGATGGAGGTCAGCAGACGGTTGGACATGTGCCTCCAAGATATGTGCCTTGGGGACATATTGTCGTTGGACAGTTCCATGTGTATCTTGGATAGAATACCGTACCGATGGGGTCTACTGGTGTGCAAACAACGATAGTACAAACACTTGTTACGAGTGTCACACCTGTTGCGCCTACGCATCCTGTAGTGCCTACTCATCCTGCTGTGCCTACTACATATGCTGAGTAATCTCAGAAGTTCGATAGTTCAAACTTCAAACGTTGGCAACAAAAGATGCTGTTTTATCTGACCATACTTAACCTTGATCGATATCTCAAGGAGGAAGTACCATTGCTCACTAATGAGAGTGATATGCAGACTGTGTATACTGCGGATGCCTGGAAGCACGCTAACTATATCTGTCGAAACTATGTGCTTAACTGTTTGGATGATTCATTGTATAATGTTTATTGCTCAAAATCATCAGTTAAGGTCTTATGGGAATCACTTGACCATAAATGTAAAACCGAGGACGCTGGGGCAAATAAGTGGATTATTGGTCGCTTTCTTGATTACAAGATGGCGGATTCTAAGACTGTGTTCAGTGAGGTGCAAGAACTACAAGTGATCATCCATGATATTCATGTTGAGGGGATGGTCATAAGTGAGTCCTTCCAAGTTACTGCTGTGATTGAAAAGTTGTCGTCTCGTCAAAAATATTTCAAGAACTACATTAAGCACAAACGTATGGAAATGTCTATAGAAGATCTTATCGTTAGACTTCGTACCGAAGAAGACAACAGAGGATCCGAGAGGAAAATCAATATTTCCACTGAAAAGGTGAACGTGGTGGAACACCAGAGCTCCAAGCCCAAGAAGAACAATTTTTGGAAAGGGGGAAAGCTGGTACCTAAAGGAGGAATTTCGAAGCCGTCGAAGTTTCAAGAAAAGTGCTACAACTGTGGTAAAGTGGGGCATAGGTCTGCCGATTGCAAGAAGACCAAGAATCCTAACAAGAAGATGGAAGAAAATATGGTTGATGATGTGTCCAAGGAGATGGGTGACATAGACCTATGTGCTATAATCTTTGAAGTAAACCTTTTTGGCTCAAATCCAAGGGAATGGTGGATTGATACCGGAGCTACAAGACATGTTTGCTCGGACAAGGCGATTTTCTCTAGTCTCAAAGTTTCTAATGCTGGTGAGAAGATCTACATGGGGAACTCTGCAACTTCTACGATTAAAGGAGAAGGCACGGTGATTCTGAAGATGACCTTTAGAAAGAATCTGACTTTGAATAATGTACTTTTTGTGCCTGATATTCGAAAGAACCTATTTTCTGGTTCTATGTTGAATAAGAATGGTTTTCACATTGTAATAGAGTCAGATAAAGTTGTTTTCTCAAAGAGTTTTATGTTTGTTGGTAAGGGTTATGTAACCGACGGGCATTTTAAGCTCAATGTTATGTCCATTAAGGACGATAATGAAATAAAGAATTCTTCTACTTACCTTCTTGAGTCTCCTAATTTATGGCATGCTAGATTAGGACATGTTAATTATGACACTTTATGAACGTTAAGTGTAAAAGAATACATACCAAAATTAACAATTGATTTAAAACATAAGTGTCATACTTGTGTTGAGGAAAAATTAACATGATCATCATTTAAACGTGTGGAAAGAAACACCAAAGTGCTAGACCTAATACATAGCGATATATGTGATTTAAAATTCGCTCCAATAAGAGGAAGAAACAAGTATTTTATTACATTCATAGATGACTGTACAAAATATTGCTATGTATATTTGCTGAAAAGCAAAGACGAAGCTATAGATAAATTTAAAATCTATAAGGAAGAAGTTGAGACACAACAATCTGAGAAAATCAAAATGATACGAAGTGATCGTAGAGGTGAATATGTTGAACCCTTTGGGGAATTTTGTTCACAACACAGTATAATCCATGAGGTCACTGCACCATACTCCCCCCAGTCAAATAGAGTGGCTGAGAGGAAGAATTGCACTCTCAAAGAGATGGTGAATGCGATGTTGCTAAACTCTGGACTTCCGCAGTCGATGTGGGGGGAATCCATCTTAAGCGTAAATAATATCTTAAATATTACAATGCGCAAGAATAAGGATGTAAGTCCTTATGAATTACGGAAGAAAAAAAAACCTAGATTGTCAACACTTGAAAGTGTGGGGGTGCCTTGCAAAGGTACCAATCCCTACACCTAAAAAGGTGAAGACTGGTCCAAAGACTGTGGATCGTATATCTTCATCGGATATCCTCCACATAGCACTGCATATCGGTTTCTTGTTCATGAATCTAAGATTCCTGATATTCAAAAGAATACCATTATGGAATCAAGGAACGCCTCATTCTTTGAGATAATGTTTCCATGTAATCCAAGAAATGAACAACCTATGACGTCTAAACGAACTCATGAGTCTATAGATGATAATAATGAGAGTGAAGAAAGTGAAGAAGAAAATGTGGGGGTTCTGAGAAGGAACAAAAGATAAAATACGGAAAAATCCTATGGGTCTGATTTTATGACCTATTTGCTCGAAGAAGGTGATCCGAAAACCTATAAGGAAGTGGTTACCTCACCGGTTGCGCCTATGTGGAAAGAGGCCATCAAGAACGAAGTTGATTCGATTATGCAGAATCATACTTAGGAATTAGTAGATTTACCAACCGGTTGTAAACCATTAGGTAGCAAGTGGGTGTTCAAGAAAAAGTTGAAAACCGATGGCACTATCGATAAGTATAAGGCCATCCTTGTAATCAAAGGATACAAGAAACAGAAAGGTCTCGATTACTTTGATACATATTCTCCTGTAACGAGAATAACATCCATAAGGATGATGTTTGATATCGCTTCAATGAAAAATCTAACAGTACATCAAATAGATGTAAAAACAGCTTTTCTAAATGGGGATATAGATGAGGAAATCTATATAGAACAACCTGAAGGGTTTTTTTCCCTGGACAAGAGAGAAAAGTCTGTAAATTAGTGAAATCACTATATGGTCTAAAGCAAGCGCTATGAAGTGGCATGAAAACTTTGATGAGATCGTGCTGGAAAATGGATTCAAAATCAATGAATGTGATAGTTATGTCTATTACAATGAAAATGAGAAAATCTAGTCAAGGAAAATGACAGCGGTTATATCATGACGACATTGTATGTAGATGTTCTACTTATTGCCGGAAGCAATGATAAAGTGATCAAATCTACCAAGGACATGTTGAAATCAATATTCGACATGAAAGACATGGGAATAGCAAATATTATTCTAGGAATTTAAATTTCTAGAACATCATAGGGTCTCGCACTTAGTCAACCTCATTACGTTGACAAGATCCTAGAAAAGTTTCTTAAGGATGCCTTTGAGAAAGCTAGGACACCTTTGGATATGACTTTACATCTATCCAAGAATAAAGGTGTAGGAGTCTCCGAAGTGGAATACTCGAGAATAATCGGAAGTCTAATGTACCTTATGAGTTATACAAGACCAAACATTGCATACTCAATTAGCATGTTGAGTAGATTTATGAGTAATACGGGAGCTGATCGCTGGAAAGCAATCATAAGAGTACTGAGATATTTGCGGGGAACTCGAGATTATGGACTGCACTATGGCAGATATCTAGCAGTATTAGACGGATATACTGACGCAAACTGGGTATCTAGCAATAAGGCACTAAAGTCTATGAGTGGCTATGTATTTACACTAGCCGGAGCGGCAGTATCATGGAAATCCTCCAAGCAAACGGTGATAACTCATTCCACGATGGGAGATGAGTTTGTGGCACTAGATAAATGCGCTGAAGAGGCTGAATATCTACTCCAATTTCTGGAGGATATTCCGAGATGGCCAAAGCCTGTGACTGTAATAGGGATACATTGTGATAGTCAATCTGCTATTGGCAGAGCATAGAGCACGATGTATAATGAAAAGTCTCATCATATACGACAACGAAATAGTTACATTAGACAATTAAATTCAACCAGAATTATCACCATTGACTATATATCATCAAAGGATAATATTGCGGATCCGCTAACCAAAGGGTTATCAAGAGAAGTGGTTGGAAAATCATCGAGAGGGATGGGCCTTAAGCCTATTGCTTAACAGAATCATGGTGGACACCCAACCATTGCTGACTAGAGATCCCAAGAACTTGGTTCAATGGGACAATTAAATCATGATGACCAAATCACTGTGGGGGTAACCCCTGACATGTTCCTATGATGAGAAACAGTGAGACCCGTAAGGTACAAGGTTAAGTTTTTGAGCTTTTAATGCTCTTTGATGAATACATGAAGTTCAAAAGTGAACACATGGAATTCAGTTGAGTAAACGCGGGTTACTCTATAAGATAAAGATCACCTATGTGGGAGAGAAGTGGGGCCGCTTCAAAGGAGAATTGCGAGGCACAATTCTTTAGAAACTCCTGCAAAACCCGAACGATGTTCCATGGCCAAAATGGACATACCCATGAGAGCTGAACGAGTCAGAAAAGATATAGTATAAGTATATCATCGTTTACACAAACGGTCGAACAGTTCAAGGACAAACACATCTACTGTCTACCAGTAAAGTCGGTATGCTTACTCGAGCGAAGGTTCAAGAAGAATTCTCTACCTATCGCATGCTATATCTGATCGAAGAAATTATCACCAAGTCATACTCCGTGTCTGTCTGTCTGATGTGTGCTACTGAAATATCAATCTCACTCATATGGGAGATTGTTAGAAAACGTGGGTATTACATCCCACATTGTTGAGTCATTTTGAGCCGCACTTGAGTGGTTAGTTGTTGCGTGTGTGCAACGAGTGACACTTGGAATGTGTTCTCCTTCACGAGAGCTTTTCGAGGCACTTTGAATCACTCAAAATGATTAAGGGATGAGTGAGATATGATTATCCAAAGATGGTCCCTTAAGAGTGAAAAATATTTTACAAAACCTTAAGTCCCACATTGGAAAGGAAAAGAGATTTCCTTAGCTTTATATATCAACACACATATGTAGTGTTCACTTGTGTTGTCTATGTGTTGCTCCATCACCTACGCGGGCGCGAGGGGGGTGCAAATTGTGAGATTTCGAGGGGCAATCTGAGGCTTGCGAAGCCTTCAAACTTGCCCATGTGCAGACATGAATGTAGCAGAAAATTGGCTCGAATAACGCTGGACTAGTTTTGCTGATTTTTATTTTCCGCTGGGCCTGGACTCAAATAAATTGACTTACGTTTTTATTTTTGTGTCGGTCGATTTATTTAATTAATTATAATTGATTGACCACCGACCTACTGACCTAATTAATTAACGCATTTTAATTAATTATAATAATTGTGTAGCGCACAAGTTTTTCCTCCCTATATAAACACCTCTAGGGCGTTAGGGTTAAACACACAAATACACAACAGTTCTTAAACACCTGCCCTCTGCCCTGTGATATTTTCTTACTCACTTTCAAGCTCGCTGATAGTGCCGACCTTCGGCGTCGTCACTGTAATCCGTTTTATCCTGGGAGGCTTTTCGCTCGCACAATACGGTGAGGGCTAATAAGTTTTAAGGAGACAGTTCCACACTCGACTTTTTTTCTATCCTTCTCCATACGCTTCTTGTCTCCATTTTTTTTCTATTATTCAATTATCGTTTTTGCACGCACACACCTATACTAATATTTGTTTTTTACGCAGATTGTTGTTAATAGTTTAATGGATTTTGAATATGTCAACGTTGGAGATTATATTTCTGTTCAAGTTAGTAATTCAAATCATAAATAGTTAGATTGCATTGGGTGTCGTTATACTCTCTAAGCCACTTGTGTAAATATAACATCACATTAGATTACCAGAATGACTGCTAACATTTTAGCCACCACCACTGATGAGTCTTATTAAAAGTCAAGCAACCATGATGCTTAGATTTTGTAGAATAGTCAACTGCAAATGGTGTCCATGTGCTTGACAAATAGACATAAGAGAAGTAGCTACCAAGTTTATTAATTTCTAAAGAAATGAGAAGGGTTATCTCAATAACAATGACCATCCTGCTCCATGGAGTTTTCTTGATATTACTGATGATTATGGGAGGAATTTTATCGGACCCTCAGGATAAATTATTGAAGCAAGATTGTAGTCGGTTTACAATTGAAGTCGAAATGTCTGTTTTCTTGTATAAATTCAACAAAACCTTTGAAGACATAAGGAAACAGTTGTCCAACAACAGTAACATTCACTTTGCGACAGCAGTTCAAACTGATGTTTATGGGATGGTCCAGTGCAGGAATTATCTTTCTAGTGTAGATTGTGTTGCTTGCCTTGATTTGGCCCGGACTCAAATCAGAAGAAATTGCTCTACTGCTGATGGTGGTCATGTCATATATGAAGGCTGCTTCCTCAGGTCTTCAATCTTTACTTTTACCTTGATCATTTGTTTCTGCATCTCTATGAACTTGAAATGATAATTTTAAAAGGCATATTTTTAGTTTTGGATTCTTAAAATGATCATTTTAGCAAAGAAATGGCATCAAAGTTTCAAATGCAGAGCCTACATAATCTGTCTATTTTAGAAATTTCTTACATCAAGATGTAAAATACATTCGTTTGCATCTAAAATCATATTCATAAAGTAACCAGTTAGCAGTGTCCAAACAGATGTACTCGTCTCCGGTGATTAATTTAATTTCATCTGGTAACTTGGATGATTCTGAGTGTCCAGATTTAACGTATATAACCTTGGTTAAGTAATTAAAGTTAGCCACATGTTATTGATCCAGGTATATATGACAAATTTGGGTAAATACAAAATGAAGATGATATAAATCTATTTATTTTTTCTTTGTTTGTACAAGGTATGAGGCACATAACTTTTTTACACAGAGTCTACTGGTTACATTTGAATCTACGGCGGGGGTATGCAGCACCAACCAAAGTAAATCTGAGGCAACAGCTTTTACTCCGGTGGTGAATCGATTAATAACTGATCTTGTTTCTGTCACACCGAAGATTGATGGCTTCTTCGCAGCAACTACAAGGCCAGTGTTTAATGGTGATGTGACGACGACAGTTTATGCTGTTGCACAATGCATTGAAACTATAAGCCCGAAGGATTGCAAAAGTTGCTTGACAACCGGGTATAGTAACATACAAAGCTGTCCTCCTGCCTCAGGGGGAAGCTCTGTTGATGCGGGTTGTTTTCTAAGATATTCGGACTCCGCATTTTTTGCTGATAGCAGCATAATTAATATTACACCCTATCTACCAGGAGGAGGTGGGAAGTTTTTTGAGCTTATGTTTTTAGAATAAATTTTATATATATTTCAGAATGCCTATAAATTATTAACATAATTTATTATGGAAGTATATAAGTGTCTAGTAATAATTTGGTTTAGCTCTACAACATGAAAGACCATGTATTTAGCAACTTTGTATATTCCAGGAAATTCAAGCTCAAAGACAACTATTATTGGGGGTGCAGTTGGTGGTATATGCCTTCTTTTGATCATACTTTCCGTGATTTTATGGTTTCAATTAATGAGAAAGCGGAAAAGTGCTCTAGGAGGTATTTTTCCAAGGCTTCTGTAAATATCCAAACGATGCTTATGAAGAAACGTGTATTTTTAATGTAACTTGTTTTTTTCTGTACGCCAGGTGATTTATTTGGGGTAACCAAATTGCAGGGGCCAGTTATTTACAGTTTCAAAGATTTAAAATCGGCTACAAAGAGCTTTAGCGAAGACTTCAAAATAGGAGAAGGAGGTTTTGGAGATGTGTACAAGGTCATTTAAATTTTACAGCAATCTCTTCCTGTTGTTATTGATGCTTACTGTCTCATTGCATTTTGGTTTTGCTGATAAGCAGGGCATAATAAAGAATGGCGACGTAGTTGCAGTAAAGAAACTTTCTATTGCTACAAGAAAAGCAAAGACAGATTTTGAGAGTGAAGTTAGGCTTATAAGTAATGTTAATCACCGAAATATCATCCGTCTATTAGGCTGTGGTAGCAGAGGATCAGAACTACTCCTTGTTTTCGAGTACATGGAAAACGGAAGCCTAGATACATTTCTATATGGTGAGTTCAGTTGACCTCAAACTTATAAGCTGAACCTAATTTGGTTCTTATTAGTAATAACTATATTAAGAGTATTGTAAATTCTGATGGGAGGTTCTGGTTTGCAGGTAAAAAAAGTGGTTCTCTCAGCTGGAAACAACGTGTTGACATTATTCTTGGCATTGCTAAGGGCCTTGTTTATCTTCATGAACAATTTCATTTACATATCATACATCGAGACATAAAATCAAGCAATATTTTACTTGATGATGAGTATCAACCAAAAATTGCAGATTTTGGTTTGGCAAGACTTATATGTGATGACCAAAGTCATCTTACCACTAGATTTGCTGGGACTTTGTAAGTCAGCCAAATTTACTTTTCCATTACTCACTTCTATTGCTGTTTCTTATAAAATTTTGATTTAAAATAGTTTACCTTGGAAAGCCATGAAACATGTTAAGTATCTCAATAAAGACTATCTTAATATACTGTACCAGGGGTTACACAGCACCGGAGTATGCAATCCATGGACACTTGTCTGAGAAAGTTGATACCTACAGCTTTGGTATTGTGGTCCTAGAAATTGTTAGTGGCCGAAGGTGTAGCAATCTGACGGAGTCTGCCGCTGCAAACATTGAGCCTCACACTGATTCCCTGCTCAAACATGTAAGCAAATTCTGGTATTGTTATATTAATTATTTCTTCAGTTTAAAAGAGCGATTCATGAAACTAGATAACAACATCTAATATATGTGATGCTCATATTTATACCTGGCCATTTATTAACTTTCCTTCATCATACTGTCACAGACATGGAATTTGTACGAAAGTGACATGCATTCAGATTTAATCGATGAGACTTTAGATCCAAAAGAATATAGCACCAAAAATGTTAAAAAGATCGTAGAGATTGCTCTGATGTGCACTCAGTCACCAACTTCTGTGAGGCCAGCAATGTCTGAAGTAGTTGTTTTGCTTACAAATGATATTTCCATCGTGCAAAAAGCACCACCAGAAAAACCTACTTTATCTTTGTAATCCTCTGCTTGATCTTGAGCTACAAAATCAATAGCAATGTACAAAAGATACAAATTCATTATGTACCAAGTTTTACTTCTCCTTTTAAAAAATGGAACGCAAATTTACTTTGTAATTTTTTAAATGAATTCGACTGAATAATAATTTTAGCTACACTTTTGGAACTGTGGTAATATTAGTGAAACTGATGAAGACCCTTCAATTATGTAAATGCATGTCTACACAGGTCTGACATCTACAATAACAAAATTACTGATGCATTCAGATGCTATGATATTAAGAAAGTTAAAGGAAAAATTAGTTAAAAAAATTATAAATGGTTACTAATACATAAAGAAAATGCAACAATGACGATCACCCAGGAAAAAATAAATAAACATAAGATCCACAGCAAAAGAACAAAAGTAATTACTGACTGGCGGTCAAAGATTTAACCTACAAGGAAAGCCACTGAGCAAAGTCTCTAGTAATTAATGAGAAGCTTTTCCAACTGATAGAAATGCTTTGGTCAGAAAATTATCCCCATTTTTCCATTCAGAGTTTAGAATACAAGAAAGTAGATTTACGTTGATTTTATAATACTATAGAAATAACTTGTGCTGTAAGGTATCCAAGAGATTGAAATATTTAAAAGATATGCGGGTATTTGATGGTGTAGAAGCATTGAGCAAAATTATGTCTTACCATACTCTTTCCCCATAACTTAAGCTAGTGTTGTTTATATTCTTACATGCAATGGCACATGAATTATGAGTAGCTAGGTACACAATTAGGAGAGCTGACTGATTCTGCAGAATGTGTGAAATGTAAATACTTTAATCAGTAAATAATTCTTGAAACCATACTATTAGGAAAATATATTATATATATATATATATATAATATTTTAGATATTTATTATGAAATTATAATATTATAATATTGAGGTATATATACATAACCTCAAATACATTATGAGAGATTGTATGATTGAGTAATACTGAACACTTTTATCAATTTGTCATGACATAGAGTCAGGTCAAATAACCCTTACTTCCGCAAATACAGATTAATATACAGAATATGTATTACCCGGATTTTCGAAGATACAATGGCAATCATTGATTACAGCTTTTGGTAACCCTAAAAATACAACATATCAATTAAAAAGTGAAAGTTGCGTTAAAGGATGGATAATTGATTCCGGCGCTTCATATCATGTTACAAGAAATTTATCTTGTTTGAAAAATTTTAAAGATGTGATCCCATGTACAGTTGGTTTGTCAAATGGTGAGAAAGTTGCAGCAATCAAAGAACGAACAATGCAACTTTCAGACAAAATTTGTCTTAATCGGGTCCTTTATGTTCCGAAATTAACTTGCAATCTAGTTTTTGTTTCACAACTTAGTGATGATCAAAATTGTTTTGCTCGATTTTCGTCTGACACGTGTGTTATACAAGATCTTCATTTAAATGAGGTTATTGGGATAGGTAAAAGACAAGATGGAATTTATTATTTTCGGTGTGTCTCGGATGTCTCTACTTTTGCAATGGTAAGTTCTTCTTCCATAAAATTGTGGCATAAACGGATGGGACATCCTTCTGAAAAGGTTGTAAAATTAATCCCTAAACTTTGTAATTTGAGGGAGCATTTGGATAAAGCATCTGAAGTATGTCATCGTGCAAAGCAACATAAGGAAACTTTTCCTATAAGTGATGATAAATCGACATGAATTTTTAAGTTAGTATATTGTGATTTATGGGGTCCTTATAACACACCTTCGTATTATGGAGCTCGTTATTTTCTGACATTGGTGGATGATTTTTCTCGTGCTGTATGGGTATTTTTACTGAGTGATAAAATCGAGGTCCTTAAATTCTTTATGACCGCTAGTTCTCTCAAAAAACAAAAATTGTACGCAGTGACAATAGTACAAAATTTAATAGTCTGAAAAAATATTTTTTGGAGAATAGTATATTATTTCAAACAAGTTGTGTGGGTACTCCTCAGCAGAATGGACGAGTAGAGAGAAAACATCGTCATATTTTAAATGTTGGACTTGCTTTAAGATTTCAAGAGAATCTGCCTATCATGTTTTGGGGAGAATGTATCTTGACTGCAGCTCATTTGATTAATCGAACACCTTCTAGCGTTTTACAAAACAAAATCCCGTATGAAATTTTGTTTGATTCTCCGCCCTCATATCATGTTTTGCGTGTATTTGGATGTTTGTGTTTTGCTCATAATCAACGAGCAAAGGGTGATAAATTTGCAAGTCATAGCAGAAAGTGTGTTTTTGTAGGTTATCCTCATGGTAAAAAGGGATGGAAGCTATATGATTTGGAGGATAAGGAATTTTTTGTGTCTCGTGATGTGAAATTTTATGAGAATAATTTTCCTTGCATGGAAAATGATTATGTTGCTAAATTGCCTCCTCCGAAGGAAAATGAAGTGTACATAGATGATTTAGAAATTTTAGAACATTATGGTGCAACAAAGAAAACAACAGAGGTACATGAAAAAACCTCAAACTCAGATACTCCTAATCATAGTATCATACCACCAACTACGGTAATCATTGATCCAGAAATCAGTGATATGCAAGTAGGTGAGAGCACTAGAATGGACGAGCAAGTACCTAATGCTACTTTGGATGATACATTGGGTCGTGGAATGAGAACAAAATTCCCATCGACCAGACTAAAAGACTTAGTAACACATATAGTATTACCGAAGATTTTATCGAATGTTTCCTCTACAGATGATTCTCCTTCGAGTACACATTTTCCTATAGCACATTATGTAAGTTGTGATAAATTTTCTGTTAAACACTGAAATTTTCTTGCAGCTATTACTGCAGGTGTGGAGCCACAGTCTTTTAAGGAGGCTGTGAAGGACCCGGGATGGTGTAGTGCTATGCAAAAAGAAATTCAAGCTTTAGAAGATAATGACACATGGACTATGGAGTATTTTCCTCCTGGAAAGAAAGCTCTTGGCAGTAAATGGGTGTACAAAATTAAGTATAACTCAGATGACACAGTTGAAAGATTAAAGGCTAGACTGGTTGTTTTTGGAAATCATCAGGTGGAAGGTATTGATTATAATGAAACCTTTGCTCATGTGGCAAAGATGGTGACAGTTCGGGCCTTCTTAGCCATTGCTACATCAAAAAATTGGGAATTACATCAAATGGATGTTTTCCGATGAAAGATCTTGGGGTGTTGAAATATTTTTTGGGTATTGAGGTGGGTCGTAGTCCTCAAGGATTATTTCTATGTCAACGAAAGTATGCTCTTGATATTATTTCTGAAGCAGGTTTATTGGGTGCTAAGCCTGCAATTCTACCAATTGAACAAAATCATAAACTTGGTCATGCTACCGGTGCATATCTTGCGGATCCTGAAATATATCGTAGACTTGTTGGGCGCCTTATTTATTTGGTAGTTACATGCCCAGATTTGTCATACACTATTCATATTCTTTCTCAATTTTTATAAAATCCTCGACAAGAGCATTGTGATGCAGCATTACATACAGTTCGTTATTTGAAGGGAGCTCCGGGGCAAGGAATTTTACTTCGTTCTGATAGTGAATTATCTTTGACTGGTTGGTGCGACTCAAATTGGGTAGCATGTCCTCTTACTCGGAGATCTCTTATTGGTTGGTTGGTATTTCTTGGAAAGTCACCAATATCTTGGAAGACTAAAATGCAACATACAGTATCTCGTTCTTCAGCTGAAGCCGAATATCGTTTAATGGCAGCTATCACTTGTGAGTTAAAATGGTTGAAAGCACTTTTACTAAGTCTTGGTATACATCACAAGAAAGCTATTCCTTTATTTTGTGATAGTCAGTCGGCACTACACATTGCCAAAAATCCCGTTTTTCACAAGAGAACAAAGTATATTGAGGTAGATTGTCATTTTGTACGAGATGCTATTTAAGATGATATTATCTCTCCGTTTTATGTGCATACAACTGAGCAATTGGCGGACATTTTTACAAAGGCTCTTGGAAAGAGACAGTTTGATTTTTATTTTAGCAAGTTGGGAATCTCTGATCTACATTCTCCAACCTGAGAGGGATATTAGGAAAATATATTATATATATATATATATTATATTTTAGATATTTATTATGAAATTATAATATTGTAATATTGAGGTATATATACATAACCTCAAATACATTATGAGAGAGAGATTGTATGATTGAGTAATACAGAGCAAATTTATCAATTTGTCATATACTCTCTTTACAACTGGAAATAAACATAAAAGGCTTAATTATTAAAGTTTTCTTGCAGTTACTAGAGTTTCAATGAAGAATATATCAATACTATCATATCATGATTGTCCTTCTCTAAAGCAAGATTTAATGTATATGGTTACTCTATATTAAGAATATTTTCAGCTTGAGAACACACGAGAGCATTTGTCTTCCACATTCTTCTGCGATTTTTGGAAGTGAAGAAAAATTGGGTTGGAGTTGTTTTTACCATAGAGCAAGCATTCAGGTGTATTAGTTTGAACTCTTCCTTGCTGGTTAGCAGGGAGAATTATCTGGTTTCAAAAAAGAAAAAGGGAGAACAATCTAGAATAATACAGTTGTGAACATTGTAGGAATAGTTGAAGTATACAAACCTTCATAGAAATTGTGGTAAAGAGCGAAAGAACAAAAACCTTAACCAGCTACTTTGAATGTAGAAGTTCAAGACAAGTTATGACCCAAGTTTGGCAAAAAGGTTTGTAAAATCTTAAATAAATGGAATACATCTATGTTCTACATTGGCTAGACTACATAGATTTTTTTTTGAAATGTTGAATTAAAATGATCAAATAGAGTTAATAAAATGATCATTAGAAACTACAAATAATTTGAAAATAATTAAATAATTATATTCATGATATAGTAATTAATAGGCTTAATGACCTTTTAAACCTTAAAATTTGCTCAAATTTACCCATCTAACCCTGCGGTTCAAAAATGCTTTTTTTTAAGTACTGAAAACTTATCTTTTTACCCTTGGACCACTCGATTTACATCAGGGCTTTTTTCCGTAAATCGGTTTTCTTTTCCGGTCCAAGGCTAAAGGGATATGGATAAATTTGTGCAAACCATAAGATTTAAAAGATTATTAAGCCTAATAAATAATTGCACATTGTTAGGTCCCAATGTGTTTGTAGAAGGGGGGGTTTAATACAAACAGTCCAGAATAATCGAATTAAATGCGGAATAAAAAAATGTGAAACAAAATTCAAGTTAAATAAAAATATTATTAAGCTTGAAAGGTGTTGCAACAACTGTATCGATTACAAGGAATTAATCTCAAATTAATTATCACAAATTTAAAATAAATTCGACATGAACTTTTTCTATTTTTGCAATAATTAGAATCAAATGCTAAACGCGATTTGAGATTAAGTTCTAGGGATTTTGATCCGCTAGATAGTTACACAAGAACAAGATAAAGATTTCTAGTGGTTTGGATTTAACTTTACAAACTAGAAATGGATGATCTTGAATTAGCAGAGAAAATGAAATATTACTTCTGCTTCTTTTCTTTTTGCTGTGTTCTTGACTTCTGTTTGTTGGATTGGATGATTGAACTGCTTCTACTTCTTTTAATCAATCAACCGAGTAGAATTGAACTGGCATGACAATCTCTTTTGGCTCAGCAAGACTTTCGGTAGGACTATCTTTTAGAACTAGCAAGACAATCAGAATGAACTAGCAAAACTTTCGGTATGACAATCAATTGTCATACCGATTGTCATAGTAGTTCAAACAGATTATTTTTGCTGAAAATAAATAGATTTAAATCCTATAATAATTCTGGTAAGACAATCCTTTTGAATTAGCATGACTTTCGGTATGACTATTGATTGTCATACCGATTGTCATACTAATACAATCAGTTGTCTTTGTTGAATTAAACAGATTTTTAAACCAATTTAAATTCTGAAAATTCTTAATATTAATTCAGAATTAATTAATCAATTAATTCAATTAATTAATAAATTAATCTTTGCAGATATATTTATTTTCTTAATTAAATTATATGACTTAATTAATTAATAAAGAATTAATACTAACCTTGAGCAGCAACCATTCTTCTGAATATCTTCTGAAAATCACTGAAAATTATGAATCAATTCCACCACTTCAATGTTGACACTCGATGTACTATCTGGTTCATGAGTGACTAACTTCCGTGACGTTTCTTTATATCTTGACTTTGACAACTTTGATTTTCTTCAGATTAAATCCTTGTAATTAATTGATACTCTGACGAGATCTCTGTCACTTGATTAAATCCATGATCTTGATTTATATCACTGAGGCTTGATCAATTTCTTGAACTTCTTCCAGTGAATTAACTCCTCAAGTCTGTAGATGAATCTTGTTTCTGAATCCTCTGACAGATGTTACTTTGTGAGATCTCTCTGACGGTAGATCCACTATTTACTTATTACATTCTTATTTGAGTTGAGTTGAATCCTCGAATATACAAATAGGCCTTTGACATATGACTTACAATCTCCCCCTATTTGTTTGTTATACAATAACAACAAATACCTAGAGGATAACTCAACTAACAAATAAGAAAAAGATATAAACAGAAATGCAAAGTAAATAGTAGAAAAGTTCTGGACTAGATTTAACATTTTCCAGATTCCAAGTAGATGTTCCTCTAGACTGAACATATCTTCAAGTAGTTTCATCTTCATTTGTACAACCACATTTCCTTTTGAGAAGCGCATATATGTCTTGCTTCTCCCCCTATGAGAATCAACTGATTAAAGAAGTTCACCTTCGTTTACCACCTCTCCCGTATAATAGGATCCGCAGATAAAAGCCAATGGTACTCCCCTTTTAAAAACAGCTTCTCCCCTTACTAGAAAATCACCTTGTATTTACCACCTCTCCCGTACAATAGGATCCATAGTTACAAACAACAATGGTGTGGTGTAGTGTACATGTTTGATCTTTTTCTTCCTCCCTGCTATTTCTCCCCCTTAGTTGAGGAATCCTCCAAACTATTACTTAAGCTTATATCTCCCCCTTAGAAAAGGAATGTATGCCGTCGTCTGAAGGAGTTCTCATATTTCACTTGGTTGGAACAGAAATAACAAGTAGTTTCTCTTACTTCCTCACTGTGAGTGTGTGATTCTGGTTTAGTGTACCTCACATGTGTTTCACTCTTCTCTCCACTCATGTTTACACTCATTCTCACAAGTGTATCACTCCTCTCATAGCTCCAACATTCAGCTGTACCTGCAAGGAAAATCACCTTAGCCATCCTTAAGGAGGTCACAGGTGGTGCAATGGGAGTTCGTAAATCCCCATCCTTGTTAAACTCGTCAGATGAATCTGAGTCATAATCTACAAGTTGCTAGTTTCCCTTTTAGGGTTCCAGATTTGAATTCTGGGAAGGTAAACAATGATCCAACAAATTTAGCATAAAGATCAAAGTTCCCTTCTAATGTCTGTGAAGACATTTCCTTGTGACTTATCAGGTAATATCTGAATCATTGTCAACAAGTTGCCGATCTGCACCTATGTCAGATCCACTATCCGTAGATGCATCCAGGGGATTTAAGCATGGGGAGGTAGACACTGACCACTGACATATGGCTTTTGGATCAGTATCCTCTCCTAACACCTGTAAAGGCAATTGGTCCATTAACGAACCTTGAACAATCGAATCTGACCTTAAAATGGTCAAAACTCTTGTTTCCGTCAACTCGTCTTTTGTGTGTGTAACCTTTCCTTGTGCATCAAGAATTGTTTATATTTGAGGTGGTGACACTACATAAGATACCTTGGCCGACAGGCAAATTTCAATAGACGCACCCTGTTGAGAGAATGAATCTAGTAACTGTTTTTGTGCCTTTTCAACCATTACATCTTTTTGAGAAGATGTATGGGGGTTAGCAGTTGTCTCAGTTTAAATACTACTCATCTTTGTAGGAGACAGAGCTACTGGGTTGACTTCAGAACCTTCCTTATGTGGTGCACTAAGGCATTATCTCCCTCACGCTCATTCATACTACATTTAGTGGTAAGAGAGTGTTGGTTGGTTCTGTTTTTTGTGTTTGTCTTTACAGTCTGGGATAGACGTTGTGGGTTTTCAACCTCATGACTGTCAATGAAAGAAAGTCATTGGAGACTGAACCTGTAACACAGAATATATGGCACTATAGAGATAAAATGTATTTAAGATCTATAATGAATGAAAATTATACATTTAATCTTTTGAGAGTAATGATGTACAATATTGATTTCAAATGATTTTACATGAAATAAGAAATCACTAATGTAGAAAGAAGTTTGATTTTGTTTTTTTCAATATGAATGAGTTTTTGATAAAACATTGATCACTTAGGGTAAAGTCTAAGTAATTCTCATTCATGTCAAAAGCTTACAAATATCTGTAACATAATGTTAACAAGATATCATTGACCGATACTTGTCAAGTACTTTAGATACTAATTGTTATGTTGCATAAGATTTAAAATAAAATAAAATAAAATAAAATAATACAATACAAATAATAATAATAAAAACAAATATCAATGAATTAAATACCAAATATCTATCAACAAGATATCAGCATTCAATTTCATATATCATACAATATTTACAATTACAGAAAATACAAATAAAAGCTTATATAAATATAGCAAAAATATAGAAACTATTTACAAGTTCAAGATAACATTACCAGCTTGCAAACAGCCATATCCCTCAGATAAACCTTTGATGTTATCTCCAAAGGTAACCAGGGGGCCAGCTTTCTCAATCCATATTTGATAGCAGGGCTCTATCTCCGGTCATATGTCTTGATGATCCACTGTCAAGAATCCACACTACCGGTTACACCTGTTTAATGCCCTGCACTACAAATGGATTAAACCTTCTTCGGAACCCAAACTTGGTTGGGCCCGACATACTTGTAGAATTGTCCTTTGTCAGGCAAAACAACATTTTTAATTTTAATGGTCTCAACTTTCTCACTGACTGAACATTTAACCTTATAAATAGCCTTAACAAATTTCTGTTTAGGCTTAGGCACAAATGTCTCCTTTCTAGCCTTAGAAGGACTAGCAGTCTTAGACCTATCATGCTTCTTGTTATTCACATGCTGACGAGGAGTAGTCTTAACATTAGAAACATGCTTACCATTAAAATAAGCAGACATCATATTAAAAGCACAAGACATACAATTAGAAACACCACATGCTTTATGAGAGTGATTAACAGCAGGCAATTTATGCATGGTAGTCATGGCATTTTTGTTTTCCAACTCATGTGTGTCTGAGTTAGTCTCAGTTGCTTTCACAACTTTGACTGGAACTTTCGACACACTCGACTTGGAAACAACCTTCTCATTAGCAAGATCTTCAGCACGCATTTCTTCTTGAATAACAGAAGAGGTCGCATCAAATGGTTCAACAATTGATGGTTTATAGAGGGGTTCATCAACACCCTTAAGCACATGTTGTACTTCCCTTCCTTTAGCACAGACATGAGGAGGGGAGTTTATGCCTAATTCTCCAATAGCAACATTGTAATCATAACCTATTCCAGATGTTTGATTAACAGCTTGCTTACTGTAGAACTCTTTAACCTTCGAACAAGAATTGAAGTAGGCTCTAACCTTAGTCTCAAGACCGGTGATCTTGTCTTTGAGAATAGTTTCGAGTTTTCTGTAACAGTCAACTCTATTCTCTAGAAAAGATACTTGTTCTTTTAATTTGTCTTGATTAATATGCACAAGTCTTAATTCATTGACCTCTTTCTCAAGGTCTTTGATCTGTAAACTTAACAGTTCATTATCACGACGTGCATTATCTAAGTTACCTCCTAGATGATATACTAATTCAGCATCAGTATATCTTACCTCTTTTCTTGACGATGAAGCTTTTCCCTCAATAGCCATAAGAGCAAGATTCCCTTCTTCTTCATCTTCACTATCAGTATCATCCCAGCTTCTTCCCTTTGGCAGATAAGCCCTTTCAGAGTTACCCTTCTGATTGGAATCATAAGAGTTCTTCCTTACTTGCTTTGGCTTCCTGCATTCTATGGCAAAGTGTCCAAAATCATTGCAGTTATAACATCTAATGGTGCTCCGATCAACCATCCCTGTTTTGTATCCACCACTGCTGGTGTTAGAGGATGAAGATCCACCTTTCTGGAATTTGTTGTAGTTGGACTTGTACTTAAGCTTGGGATTCCTCCTGAATCTGACATTGGAGAATCTCTTGACAATTTGGGCCATTGACTTATCTTCTAATTGCTCCAGCTCTTCCAAGGAATAAAAATCATCACTTGATTGATTTGTAGTAGGAGGATCATATTCTGCTACTAACATATTTTCCTCAGCCTTGGAAAACTGTACCATTCTCTCTAACTGTTGAGATTGTTGTTGTTGTTGACCTTCAGCTACAAGTGCAGTAGATGTGCTAATCATCTATCTTTCCCGTAGACTTCCTTTTGCTGAATCTGCTCCAACTCATAGGTTTTTAACACACCATAGAGTCTATCCAAAGAAATCTCACTCACATCTCTAGCTTCTCTAATGGCAGTGATTCTATGTTCAAGATGAGTTGGTAGTGTTAAAAGGAACTTTTTGTTGACCTCCCTGATTGAATAATACTTACCATTTATGTTCAGGTTGTTTATCAACGCATTGTACCTCTCAAACACTTCAGTAATTCCTTCTCCTGGATTGGATTTGAAATGTTCATATTCAAAGGTTAGGATCCCCAACTTGTTCTCCCTAACTTCCTCTGTGCCTTCATTAATTACCTCAATAGTTTCCCACATGTGTTTAGAATTTTTACAGTTCATCACATGTCTATTCATCAAAGGATCAAGGGAATCAATTAATATTAATTGAAGGCTGGCATCCAAGGAGGTTTCTTCCTTCTCAGCAGGAGTAAATCTTCAGGCTCTTTTGGATAGGTTCTAGCTTTGGTAATCACAACATCATCTACTATCACCTCTGGTTCAATAACCATCGGAGTTTTTAGACCCTTCTTTAACAAGTTCATATATTTGGGATTTGCAACTTATAAAAAATAGCATCTTCTTCTTCCACATGATATAATTTTCTTTATCAAATAGTGGAATTTTAACGGTTCCAACTTTTTGTGAAGTCATTATGAATTTTTGAATAAATAAAAATTCAAGGAGTCAAAAAATCACAAAAGTCTAGGATCTTGATTTGTGCGTTAATCAGAAGGCTCTGATACCAATTGTTAGGTCCCAATGTGTTTGTAGAAGGGGGGGTTGAATACAAACAGTCCAGAATAATCAAATTAAATGTAGAATAAAAAAATGTGAAACAAAATTCAAGTTAAATAAAAATATTATTAAGCTTGAAAGGTGTTGCAACAACTGTATCGATTACAAGGAATTAATCTCAAATTAATTATCACAAATTTAAAATAAATTCGACATGAACTTTTTCTATTTTTGCAATAATTAGAATCAAATGCTAAACGCGATTTGAGATTAAGTTCTAGGGATTTTGATCCGCTAGATAGTTACACAAGAACAAGATAAAGATTTCTAGTGGTTTGGATTTAACTTTACAAACTAGAAATGGATGATCTTGAATTAGCAGAGAAAATGAAATATTACTTCTGTTTCTTTTCTTTTTGATGTGTTCTTGACTTCTGTTTGTTGGATTGGATGATTGAACTGCTTCTACTTCTTTTAATCAATCAACCGAATAGAATTGAACTGGCATGACAATCTCTTTTGGCTCAGCAAGACTTTCGGTAGGACTATCTTTTAGAACTAGCAAGACAATCAGAATGAACTAGCAAGACTTTCGGTATGACAATCAATTGTTATACCGATTGTCATAGTAGTTCAAACAGATTGTTTTTGCTGAAAATAAATAGATTTAAATCCTATAATAATTCTGGTAAGACAATCCTTTTGAATTAGCATGACTTTCGGTATGACTATTGATTGTCATACCGATTGTCATACTAATACAATCAGTTGTCTTTGTTGAATTAAACAGATTTTTAAACCAATTTAAATTCTGAAAATTCTTAATATTAATTCAGAATTAATTAATCAATTAATTCAATTAATCAATAAATTAATCTTTGCAGATATATTTATTTTCTTAATTAAATTATATGACTTAATTAATTAATAAAGAATTAATACTAACCTTGAGCAGCAACCATTCTTCTGAATATCTTCTGAAAATCACTGAAAATTATGAATCAATTCCACCACTTCAATGTTGACACTCGATGTATTGTCTGGTTCATGAGTGACTAACTTCCGTGACGTTTCTTCATATCTGCACTTTGACAACTTTGATTTTTTTCAGATTAAATCCTTGTAATTAATTGATACTCTGACGAGATCTCTGTCACTTGATTAAATCCACGATTTTGATTTATATCACTGAGGCTTGATCAATTTCTTGAACTTCTTCCAGTGAATTAACTCCTCAAGTCTGTAGATGAACCTTGTTTCTGAATCCTCTGACAGATGTTACTTTGCGAGATCTCTCTGACGGTAGATCCACTATTTACTTGTTACATTCTTATTTGAGTTGAGTTGAATCCTCGAATATACAAATAGGCCTATGACATATGACTTACACACATTAATCTTGAAGTTAATGGTAGACAATCCAACAGAATTCAATTAATTATTCCACATTAATCTCGCAATGTTCTTGCTGACACTTACAATGGAAGATATTTATGCAACTCACTAAGTTTTTTTGGAAGGTGGAATGAGTTACTAAAGTTGTAAAGCATCAGATAATAAAGAGAACCAAGTAATACAAAATTATGTTCAAAGCCAATTACACCATCATTATTTACAGAAGTCATTTGTTTCTTGTGCTGATAATGCAGCTAAGTTTTAATCACAAGTGGTGGCCCTCTCTTAGAACCATATAAAATGAGGAATTTTTTATTAATATTTTATTTTCCCAACCCTTTACAAAGTAATAATCTTTTGTTTATAGGGAGCCCTTAATGGGCTTCCTCCGGTTACAATTGGGCCTATCTTGTACTTTCTATTCTAAATCTATATTTCCTTAGTCATATTTTATATTACATGTCTTTATCATCTTTTCTATTTCCCTTGACCTAACATTTATACCGCGCGAATGAGTTGCAACATCTTTAGATTTGCCGTCTTGGTTCAGAATCAATATCTGCACAATATAAGAAAGTTTAAAAACATACAAAAGACTTATAAGAAATTTAGATTTACAACCTCTTTATATATATATATATACATACGGATTTTTATTTATTTATTTTTTTTGAAAAATAGCGTACTTGCATTAGTCAAACATTATCAAGTTGTAATACATGATGAATAAAACTGGGTGGAGTGACATGCCACTCTTCCACATCTGACATAGAATACATAGCTTTTGCCAACGCATGAGCTACATTATTCGTAGAACGATAAATAAAACCAACTAGCACGTGATCAATGTGCTTCATTATATGAATACAGTCCAGAACGATAGTACCAAAATAAGCTTCTCCCCCTGATTGTCCATTACAAGCATCAGCCAAAGTCTTCGAATCAATCTCAAAAATACACTGAGCAATATTCATCTCCTTCACCCACGACATAGCTTCTTTCATACCTATGGCTTCTGCCTCGCGTATTTTCTGTAACACCCCCAAATCCGGGGTCGGGGATCCGGGTTGTCACGAGTTCCATTTCCCTTAATAACACCCAATCTTAATAAACAATCAACTACTCTGTACTGTGACCCCACAACAAACACACACGCCACAAGTTATAGTCTCAGAGATGAATATCCAAAAATAACATGAGTCATTTTATTCCACAATTATATGCCATTACACGTTAAAAGGGTTTCTGAATAAATTTACATTTATTTGCCATTATTACAATTCATAAAGATACACAAGTCCGGTACATCAAAAGTTGAAAGCCTAGCCTATTGGTAGTTCCTACCGCAGCTACAACGACATCAACGCCTATAGGAAACTGCGGAACGTTTCCTATCCGCTCGCGAATTGGGAGCTTGGTCCTGTTCATCTTGTCTATCTGATGTTGTGTGATGAAAGAAGAAAGCAAGGGTGAGCAACAAGCTCACCGAAATAATATGTATAATGATTAACAATATATGAGCATTCTCATAGTACTCATGAAAGTCTTGGTCAAGTAAAAAAAATGAACCAAGTTTGATATCTTATCGCGACCAAGTCACAAAATATTTAGTATATATGTATATATACTTTTCAAAATCTTGGAAGTCCTCTTCCATGCATAATATACACAGAGTTCCAGTTGATAACTGTATAAAAATATCATTGCAAGGTGATCTCATATATCTAACTTTGTCTCAACATTTTTGTGAAAATCTTTTTCATGCATAAGATAATTATTAACCAGATATAAGTTGAAAAGATGAAGTTACAAGATACTCCAATATACTTATATCTTTTCCGGATACTACTTGAACTACCAATGTTCAAGGTATCATCAGTTTTAAAAGTTCATCACATAGATGAGACTACAAGAAAAGACTTGAATAGATTCAATCTTTGAAATATCCTTAAAATGAAATGAAGTAACGAGATACTTCATTTGATGAAAATATCATTTTGAAAACTCGACCCTGCCAACACTCAACAATCGCCCAACCGTAGCCTTTCTATCGAAGTGCTCTGGGTAGTGTTGCAGAAATATCCAATTGGATGATGAACTCATTACGGGAATTTGCCGCGCCAGGAAGACCACTTACGATGATAGTCGCAGTAGTGCAACCCCACCATTTTCTACATGTAGAGGAGAACAGTCGGATTTACTTGTCAACCAAACCCTGGACTCCTAAGAAATGGACCGTCTTAGCGGAACTTTCAGGCCATTTGGGCCAATAATATAAGGCTGGGCCGGCACCACTCGACCACTTACGCCACTCCTAGTTCAGATGAAATCTATGACTCTGAAACGTAAAGCTCGTCCCCCCTTTCCCCAAGTAGAAACTTGTTGATACGGCTCCACCAAGAAGTCGTATCTAGTTGGAAAGGAAAACTCACCGATATTTCCCAGGCGGTGCCTGTTAATGGATTAACTTGTTCCAAGAATTTTACTTCCCGAGTGTTGGGTAAGTAATCAAAAACTCTTTTATCAAAACAGCAACCTTGTTGCGAATATAAAATACACCACAGAGCCGGATCCCTCAGGTTTTGAGCGAGTATTTAAATCCCCTTCGAAAGGAAGATCTTAAATAAAAAAAATGAGTTTTGGGATCCGCCCTAACCTTTAAAAATCATTTTGAAGACTCGAAAACATTTTTAAGAATGTTTGGAGTAATGCTGATTTAATAAAATAAATCAGTCCCAATATATTAGAAAATATCTGAATATTATTATTTAAATAATATTCCCATAAAGAATAATCTTTATAAAAATAATTGAAGTAGAAGTTTTAAAACTCATACTTGAAATGAATAATAAATAACCAAAGATATACTTATACTAAAGTACGATCTTTATTTGAATAATCGAAAATAAGTTTGATTATCGAAACATTATTCTTTAATAAAATAAAGAATATTATTTAATAAAATAAGCGGAGTCATAAGTCCTCGAATGAATATTCAAAACAATATTCATTTACTAAAATAAGCGGAGTCATAAGTCCTCGAATAAATATTCAAAATAATATTCATTAAGTGAAATAAAGTTATCGAATAAACCTTATTCGAATAATAGTTTTGAAAACTATTTATATATATAAATATATATATATATAATATACTCGGGAACATCGTCTTCCGGTTTAGAAAATATGTTCACCTTTGGGTCCCTTATACCAAGGGTATACGCAACTACTGCTTATCTCTAGCATAGGTATTATGCAACTTATAAGCATTTAAATCAACAATTAGATATCAAGATTACGAAACAGGCATGCATATATACCATATCAGCATGCTCCAATATATCGCAAGATTTGCTAATAACAATCATGCACTTATCACAAGATAATGCATATACATATATACATCACAACAACAGTATAACGGGTAGAAAACTTGCCTGGGTGCTCCGAGGTAGACTTAAGCTTAGAGTGGTCCGGTAACCTATGAACAACAACATAAGCCAGAATTAAACCCCGGTCGCTTAAGAAACTAGAGTTTAACCAATTGAATCCTAACGTTTGCGTATGGTCATTTCTACGCTTAACAAATCACATAAGTCGTTCGAGTACCCTCGGCTCCACCATTTTTAATAAATTAACCTTTATGAATTTTAAGGCGACGCTTTCGCGAATACCCTACCAACTGCCTAGTCCACTTTACATAATTGTTTCATACTCCAATTAGTCATTTAAGGGCCTTAACCATGGTTTCAAAGTAAGGTGAGGGGTAATGGTTCGTTCGTGAAATGTCGTTACTTAAAATGGTCGTTTCTCCTAAACCGTACATCGGATTCAAATGAACCACATATCAAAACGAAGCGTACGACATAATCTAACTAAACAATGCAAAGTCACAGATTCAATAGTTAGCTCTCTGTCCCGAACACTAAGAACAAGTAGTTGTATGAAATTGGGCATTACGACGACTATGTTTACGCGATTACCAAGTTTTAAACCACTCCAAACAACCACCATTCAACTCACAACCAACAATACAACCAACCCTCATCCAAACCTTACTACATTTGTCCCCAAACCTCAAGATTTTCCAATTTATACAACCCCACACATGAACTACTAGCTATACTTAAGTTTCATTAACTATAAACAAGATTTCAACATTCAAATCACTACAAATCCAATCCAAACTCTAAACACACAAGAATCATGCTTCTCATTTACTATAACCATCAAAACCATCATAATACTCAAAGTAAAGTTAGGGTTTGGAGGTGTTATACCTTCCTTGGAGTGATTAGAGTAGCTAGGAAGTCTTAAGGAGCCTCCTACAAGCTTGATCTTTCCAAAGAAATCAAGAAGACAAAGTTAGGTTTTGAAGTTTCTAAAAGTCAGATTGATAGAACTGTCAAAACGAGGGTCTTACCTTGCTTATTTGGAAGATACTTGTGAACAAGAGTTGTAGGCCATCTCAATACCTTTCCAAAGAGCTATAGAACATACTATTTGAGTGAGTATTGAAGGAGATATGGTACTTTGAAGTTGCTGCTCTGGTTTTGGCCGAGAGCTTTTGTTCTTGGAAAGCAAAAGTCAACTTCTAATTTGTGTTTTGTGATTTGTTTTGCCTTGGCTTGGTTGTTTTGCTTTTGTTTTGAATAATTACCTTTTAACAATGGTGAAATTTGTGTGGTTTATAATCAACCAACACTTCCTTCCCTTTTGGTCATGCTTATGTCATCCTCCCATGTCATCTTCCCACACTTGTCCTCTTCTTGTTGGTGTGATGACATCATCATCCCCTAACTCTTTGATTAACTCCTAATTACTTGGCTAATGACCGTTGATCTGTTATACGGTTCGCTTAACTTTCATTCTCGTTTATCGTTTGAGGGATCATACCCGGGATCTTATTACTTGGGTTCCCTTAACCTTTCTCAATACATTATATTCCTTTTATGATCCTCTCTTATAATCCTTGAATTTAAATCCTTTTAATCATCTTACCTTATACTCAATTCTTTCGGTATCTGGTGGATTTTCGGGAAAAATCAAAGTGTTCGAATTTGGATTCTGACGATCTTTACATACACTTATTTACTTTATGGAATACTAATACGATCTTAGAATTTCCATAAAAGTACCCCTATATAGCGAGGTATGATAATTTTCCTTAATCAGCATCATGAACAAAAGTTACTATTCATCCGTGTTTCAAAAATTCCAAAAATTGGGGTTATTACAGTCTCCCCTCCTTAAAAGGATTCCATCCCGGAATCGGATAGAAAATGAATAGGGATGCTCTCTTAGCATTGCACTTTCTAACTCTCAAGTAAATTATCCCACATTGTGGTTCTGCCACAACACCCTGACTAGCACGATAACCTTTCTCCTAAGCACTTGTTCCTTTTCAATCTATAATCCTTCCTGGTTGCTCCATACAGGTTACGTCTGGTTGCATGTCTATGTGATCATATGCCCCTATTTGTCTGGCATCTGAATTATACTTCCTTAACATTGATACGTGGAACACGTTATGAATTTGCTACATGTTCGGGGGTAGGGCTAGCTCATATGCTAACTTCCCAATACGTCTTAATATATCCATAGGTCCAACAATTCGTGGGCTTAGCTTTCCTTTCTTTCCGAACCTCATCCATCCTTTCCAAGGGAATACCTATAACATCACTAGGTCCCCTACTTCCTATTTTTTGTCCTTTCGTGTCAAATCAACATACTTCTTATGTCCATCTTGGGCTACTACCAGCCGTCCTCTGATTAGATCTATTATATCCTTGGTCCTTTGGACTACTGCGGGTCCGAGCATCTTACGCTCTACAATCTTCATCCTAACATAAGGGAGATCGACATTGTCTTCCCTCAAGGATCTCATAAGGCGATATCCCGATACTGACATACGATCTATTGTCGTAAGAAAACTCAATCCGTGCTAAGTGACCATTCCAAATTATTTCAAGTCTATTGCACAGACTCTCATCATAACTTCTAGCATTATAGCTTTTGCTTCTCAATACCCATTCTTTTCCAGTTCGTAGTCGTTACTATCTTCCGTACAGAATACTATTCTAGATATACCTTTACTCGCTAGAGTTTTATAACCTTTAATAAATACGTCAACCTTAGTATCACGAATGTTCCATTCTGAATACCACCATATTTGGTACCACTTCATCTCTAGCTGCCTCCATCTTCGAAAGCTTGGTCCTTCGTGTAGAAGTAAAAGAATTTATTGAGAGATCACTATGATCATGAACACTTGTTCTATTGCATAGTTAATACAGAAGGTGGTCAGCCTTTAGTACTTGACAAACAATTAAACAACATGTGGTATCCTACTAGGCTTCTATCACATAGATAGATAGTCATTCGGAAATACCTCCCCTTCTGGAAGGTTTGTTCTTCTCAGATTACATGCAATGAAAAGAAGAGAAAAGAATGAATTGAAGAGAATTACATATATGTAAAAAAAATATACTTCCACAAAATATCTGGCTTGGAATCTACCTCTGAACTATAGAGGTTTGTCATAGGAGAACAAAACATATACGTATATATATATATCAACATCAAGTATTATCGCATCGCATTTCACATGCTTAAATATTTTTTCTATTCTGTCCATTATTCTATGGACCCATGCTCTTCCTCGAGCTTATACTCAATCACCTTTGAAACTCCCTCATCATCGAAAATCGAATCTGGGGTCTCATTCTAGACATCATCGTTACTAGAATCCTATGCTTGCACCACAACCTTCCTCGTATAGTAATACGACTCTCTATTGATAAGGAGGAATAAGTATTCAATAGGTAGATAATCTACTTAATTAGTCTATCAATGATGACTTATACACCACCACGACCTGATTAGTGGTACTCAACTTTAACATCCATTCCAATACAACTCTCACGGTTGTAAGTAATCGACTCATTACTCGTAGAATCATTCCTGCATTACTATGGTCCACCGTTGACCTACTATAGTCGTTCGTTTTCCATAAAGTCTTAATAGCTAACCATGCGGAGTCCATACCTGCCGTATCGGATTCTTCTGAGGAGGTAACATAATTACCATTCATGATTCATGAAGAACATTCTAGATCCTGATGTATTTACATGACATGAAGCAGATAAAATTATAGAAGAGTTTCAATCAAAGCAATGATTGCAGGTTAATACCATTTTTAATCATATGCCTTCGATAGAAGACTTAACTCAAAGGTTCGTTTAGTCCTTTTGAAACATGGTCCTGGCTTATCTCAAGATATGACCTTATAAGATAGATAGCCCGCTCACAGCGATTACATAATTAAATCTTTACCAAACTATATCATGGTTGAGTATCGCACAATCATCAGAAGGAATGTCAATCTTCCACACCATAATACAACCTTCACGGCTTTAACCCTCATTACTGTATTCCTCTGGCACGAGTGCCTATAACTATCCTCTTACAATTAAAGTGTCAGCCACCTCTTTGGCCTATCCTGATAGTAAAATTTCCTTACAATCAATGTCTTTTGAATGATCTCCAACTAAATTTTCTACCTCATTTCCAATCACTGCTTATGTGAAAACTCTCTTCCTTACACTTTGGTGAGAAAAATATCACCATTTTTCCATAAGTTATTGCCTCGGTCTTTTAGAGGTTAACATTGTCACGTTTGACTCTTGATCATACTTAGGACGTCTCTTATTTTGGGTCCTTCTTGTTTTCACCAATCTCGACCCTCATTGGGTCGATCTATACTTTCTTATGGTTCAACACGTGCCCCACCTGGCATTATTATAATTACGTCATATTTCCTTTATCAAAATTTATATTCTTGAGAACTTTGAATGTTACCTTTTCTCCTTGTAAGACCTCTAAGGTTATCCTTGAATTTTTCCTCCTGTATTTCCTAGATACAGGGCATATCAAAATAACATTTACTAATACTAGAACCATTGTCTATATACTTTTGAAAAAATTTCTCCACTGATCCTTAAAGATTGTTGTTACCTTAATCCTTTCCAATTCATATTGTCAAAACTCATACTATCCCTATTAAGGGTGAAATGCCAACCTTTATGCATTCCCCTAGGATTCATTTCAAGTTATTGAGGATATATCCTTAATTCCACCTTTTTTTTAAAAGGTACTTGCATCCTTACATGGATAAATAAAGTCATTAATTCCTGATTAGGGTATCTTATTCACTCATTTCCACCTCGATAGTCTATACCAAATTTCACAATAACATCCTTATTCAAGTTGAGGTCAATCCATATGGCCTCCAAAAGATTAAAATGGTTATCCGCTTTTCTTTCCTGATTTGGTAATGATCACATGGATGTTCAGGAAGATATTGGTCGTGTTTAACGTGAACTTCTTCTTAATAATTCCTTATTTACTTCTGTTGTTTATCTCAATAGTCATCTCAATGTTGGGATATCTTTTGTACTTGGTGTCTCCCTTTCTGGGTATCATGCCCCCGGTTTTACACTTCACATTCTTGAAGGTCACTTCCTTCATCCAATTTTCCTAATTTCTTACTTTCTTGTCTCCTCAGTCTATCCGCGTCTCATTGTTTATCCTTCGAACTATCTCAAGGTTTCCTCGAATCCTCCCAACTTAAAGGGAGTACAATATATATATCTCTTATGCCTTCAACCATCAACTTTAACTCATGGTGAATCACCCTCATCCTGACGATTACATATTTTTCTATTTCTATTGGTACGAGTCTTTAGGGTTTCCTCATACCCAACTCCCTCATCATTTCTCAAACTCTATTGTCTTTATTTTCCTTTCCACTTCAGTTTCTTTTTATTTTCTTTTCTATTACAATCATTTCACGAACCCACTAATTATTGACTTCAAATATCACGTCTTTCAGGGATTCTAGTCCTCAGAACAAATCTTGACAACTTTTACAATCTTAGATTCATAATTCATCATACTCGTCCGCCTTTGTTCAGACTCTAAAGCTTTTACACTATCTCCATAACCTTGGGAATTACTTTCCCGAAAACAATTGACTGAACTTTAATCAGTTTATTCTAACCTCTAGCTCCGTGCCTTTCTTGGTCTTTCACCAGCGGGTGGCCTCTCTCTTAGGGGGGTAAGTGACAAAAACAGTCTTTTGCGCTTCGTCAATCATTTAGAATCTCAAATGATTCCTATATTTCCTTTAGCCAGGCTCTTGTCTCGACTGGGTCAACCTTTTCCTTGGAACTCTGAGAGCTTAGTGACTTAAAGGTCCTGAAAGAATTTCTCACCACATTGTTTCCTCAGGGTGGTGGTTGGGGATAATAGTCTAATTTATGTCTTAGAAAGGTCCATAAATTGTCGTATAGGAGTACCGTCTCGGGTCTCCTTTCCTTACTCGACTTCTGTTTCCTTAGTCTGAACGTTCCCTCCTCCTCCCCATTATCGGGGTCATCCTACATGTTTTAGATCCTCATTTTCCACTTCATTATGTTATGGGTTCCTTCTATCTTGATGGCGACCTCCCTGACTATCACGTTCAGGGTTTGCTCTAAATCTTATTCCTCAAACTAGCTTTCATCTAAGATCTCATCTTTAAGCTCTTGAACATTTGGAACCCAAATTCTGTAGGAATACCTCATTATTTCCTTATCATCTTTCTCAGTATTAATCTCTTATCTATTTGTTGGCTCTCTGCCTTCATTCATCACTTTTTCTGGCACAATATGTTCTTTTCCAATAATTCAGGATGTATTGCAATCTCAAACAGCTTTTCGGTACCGGCTCCGGTTACCTTCACTTCTATTTCCATTTTCTCAAAATCTCTTATAAACTCTCCCAAAGACATTATCATCTTAAGTCTCTCCTTTTTACTAAGGGCATCAGCCACCATATTGGATTTCCCCCAATGATAAAGAATCTCCTAATTGTAATCCTTGATTAGCTCTAACCACCTCCTCTGGCGCATGTTGAGCTCTTTCTGCGTGAAAATGTACTGGAGAACTTATGGTTTATGTAAATCTCGCACTTTTCTCCATACAAGTAGTGCCTCCAATCTTTAGGGCAAAACTATTGCCACGAGCCCAAGCTCATGGGTGGGGATATCGAATTTTATATTCCCTTAATTGTCTTGACGCGTACGCGATTACCTTGTTGTGTTGTATAAGAAGCACCCTAATTCCTTATACGAAGCGTCACTACACATCATAATATCTCATTTTCCATCCAGAAACGCCATCATAGGGGCCGTCACCAATCTTTGCTTCAGTTCTTGAAAGTTGTTCTCGTATTTCTATGTCCATTCAAACTTCTCAGTCTTACGAGTAAGCCGTGTTAAAGGGGCTACTATCTTTACAAACTTGAATGAACCTCCGGTAGTGACCGGCCAATCCTACCTCTGGTAGTCTCCCAGACTATGGTCATCAATTCCTCAGTGGTCCTTTATTCATTCTTGTCAGGATCCTCCACGGAATCCTTCTCAGTAATAATCCCTTCTAGGACAACATCTTTAACCGCTACATCCTCAATATGAACATCATCCGGTCCCCCGTTAGGACGCTCTATCGGATCCATAATCTGATCTCCAATAAGTAATAAAACATCATCGCGTTGTTGCTCCTCAACCTCAGGGTTCGGAGTCCCGCTACCATATACGATAACGAACTACGCTTCTATCACGATATTTATAAGGGTTCCCATAAGGGTTTTAACTGTCAGTACTACGTTAGGTAGTCCGACTATGAACTTGGAAAGAGTTCTTATTATCTTAGTGAACTTATTATTTTAACGTCATATCATCTCTGAGGTTTATAACGCTTAGTTCTGATACCATTTCTGTAACACCCCCAAATCCGGGGTCGGGGATCCGGGTTGTCACGAGTTCCATTTCCCTTAATAACACCCAATCTTAATAAAAATCAACTACTCTGTACTGTGACCCCACAATAAACACACACACCACAAGTTATAGTCTCAGAGATGAATATCCAAGAATAACACGAGTCATTTTATTCCACAATTATATGCCATTACACCTTAAAAGGGTTTCTGAATAAATTTACATTTCTTTGCCATTATTACAATTCATAAAGATACATAAGTCCGGTACATCAAAAGTTGAAAGCCTAGCCTATTGGTAGTTCCTACCTCAGCTACAGCGACATCAACGTCTATAGGAAACTGCGGAACATTTCCTATCCGCTCGCGAATTGGGAGCTTGGTCCTGTTCATCTTGTCTATCTGATGTTGTGTGATGAAAGAAGAAAGCAAGGGTGAGCAACAAGCTCACCGAAATAATATGTATAATGATTAACAATATATGAGCATTCTCATAGTACTCATGAAAGTCTTGGTCAAGTAAAAAAAATGAACCAAGTTTGATATCTTATCGCGACCAAGTCACAAAATATTTAGTATATATGTATATATACTTTTCAAAATCTTGGAAGTCCTCTTCCATGTATAATATACACAGAGTTCCAGTTGATAACTGTATAAAAATATCGTTGCAAGGTGATCTCATATATCTAACCTTGTCTCAACATTTTTGTGAAAATCTTTGTCATGCATAAGATAATCATTAACCAGATATAAGTTGAAAAGATGAAGTTAGAAGATACTCTAATATACTTATATCTTTTCCGGATACTACTTCACCTACCACCGTTCAAGGTATCATCAGTTTCAAAAGTTCATCACATAGATGAGACTACAAGAAAAGACTTGAATAGATTCAATCTTTGAAATATCCTCAAAATGAAATGAAGTTACGAGATACTTCATTTGATGAAAATATCATTTTGAAAACTCGACCCTGCCAACACTCAACAATCGCCCAACCGTAGCCTTTCTATCGAAGTGCTCTGGGTAGTGTTGCAGAAATATCCAATTGGATGATGAACTCATTACGGGAGTGTGCCGTACCAGGAAGACCACTTACGATGATCAGTCGCAGTAGTGCAACCCCACCATTTTCTACATGTAGAGGAGAACAGTCGGATTTACTTGTCAACCGAACCTTGGACTCCTAAGGAATGGACCGTCTTAGCGAAACTTCCAGGCCATTTGGGCCAATAATATAAGGCTGGGCTGGCGCCACTCGACCACTTACGCCACTCCTAGTTCAGATGAAATCCATGACTCTGAAACGTAAAGCTCGTCCCCCCTTTCCCCAAGTAGAAACTTGTTGATACGGCTCCACCAAGAAGTCGTTTCTAGTTGGAAAGGAAAACTCACCGATATTTCCCAGGCGGTGCCTGTTAATGGATTAACTTGTTCCAAGAATTTTACTTCCCGAGTGTTGGGTAAGTAATCAAAAACTCTTTTATCAAAACAGCAACCTTGTTGCGAATATAAAATACACCACAGAGCCGGATCCCTCTGGTTTTGAGCGAGTATTTGAATCCCCTTCGAAAGGAAGATCTTAAATATAAAAAAAATGAGGATTGGGGTCCGCCCTAACCTTTAAAAATCATTTTGAAGACTCGAAAATATTTTTAAGAATGTTTGGAGTAATGCTGATTTAATAAAATAAATCAGTCCCAATATATTAGAAAATATCTGAATATTATTATTTAAATAATATTCCCATAAAGAATAATCTTTATAAAAATAATTGAAGTAGAAGTTTTAAAACTCATACTTCAAATGAATAATAAATAACCAAGGATATACTTATACTAAAGTACGATCTTTATTTGAATAATCGAAAATAAGTTTGATTATCGAAATATTATTCTTTAATAAAATAAAGAATATTATTTAATAAAATAAGCGGAGTCATAAGTCCCCGAATGAATATTCAAAACAATATTCATTAACTAAAATAAGCGGAGTCATAAGTCCTCGAATAAATATTTAAAATAATATTCATTAAGTGAAATAAAGTTATCGAATAAACCTTATTCGAATAATAGTTTTGAAAACTATTTATATATATATATATAAATATATATATATATAATATACTCGGGAACATCGTCTCCCGGTTTAGAAAATATGTTCACCTTTGGGTCCCCTATACCAAGGGTATACGCAACTACTGCTTATCTCTAGCATAGGTATTATGCAACTTATAAGCATTTGAATCAACAATTAGATATCAAGATTACGAAACCGACATGCATATATACCATATCAGCATGCTCCAATATATCGCAAGATTTGCTAATAACAATCATGCACTTATCACAAGATAATGCATATACATATATACATCACAACAACAGTATAACGGGTAGAAAACTTGCCTGAGTGCTCCGGGGTAGACTTAAGCTTATAGTGGGTCCGGTAACCTATGAACAACAACATAAGCCAGAATTAAACCCCGGTCGCTTAAGAAACTAGAGTTTAACCAATTGAATCCTAACGTTTGCGTATGGTCATTTCCACGCTTAACAAATTACATAAGTCGTTCGAGTACCCTCGGCTCCACCATTTTTAATAAATTAACCGTTATGAATTTTTAGGCGACGCTTTCGCGAATACCGTACCAACTGCCTAGTCCACTTTACATAATTGTTTCATACTCCAATTAGTCATTTAAGAGCCTTAACCAAGGTTTCAAAGTAAGGTGAGAGGTAATGGTTCGTTACCGAAATGTCGTTACTTAAAATGGTTATTTTTCCTAAACCATACATCGGATTCAAACGAACCACATATCAAAACGAAGCTTACGACATAATCTAACTAAAAATGGCAAAGTAACAGATTCAATAGTTAGCTCTCTGTCCCGAACACTAAGAACAAGCAGTTGTATGAAATTGGGCATTACGACGACTATGTTTACGCGATTACCAAGTTTTAAACCACTCCAAACAACCACCATTCAACTCACAACCAACAATACAACCAACCCTCATCCAAACCTTACTACATCAGTCCCCAAACCTCAAGATTTTCCAATTTATACAACCCCACACATGAACTACTAGCTATACTGAAGTTTCATTAACTATAAACAAGATTTCAACATCCAAATCACTACAAATCCAATCCAAACTCTAAACACACAAGCATCATGCTTCTCATTTACTATAACCATCAAAACCATCATAATACTCAAAGTAAAGTTAGGGTTTGGAGGTGTTATACCTTCCTTGGAGTGATTAGAGTAGCTAGGAAGTCTTAAGGAGCCTCCTACAAGCTTGATCTTTCCAAAGAAATCAAGAACACAAAGTTAGGTTTTGAAGTTTCTAAAAGTCAGATTGAAAGAACTGTCAAAAAAAGGGTCTTACCTTGCTTATTTGGAAGAGACTTGTGAACAAGAGTTGTAGGCCATCTCAATACCTTTCCAAAGAGCTATCGAACATACTATTTGAGTGAGTATTGAAGGAGATATGGTAGTTTGAAGTTCCTGCTCTGGTTTTGGCCGAGAGCTTTTGTTCTTGGAAAGCAAAAGTCAACTTCTAATTTGTGTTTTGTGATTTGTTTGGCCTTGGCTTGGTTGTTTTGCTTTTGTTTTGATTAATTACCTTTTAACAATGGTGAAATTTGTGTGGTTTATAATTAACCAACACTTCCTTCCCTTTTGGTCATACTTATGTCATCCTCCCATGTCATCTTCCCACACTTGTCCTCTTCTTGTTGGTGTGATGACATCATCATCCCCTAACTCTTTGATTAACTCCTAATTACTTGGCTAATGACCGCTGATCTGTTATACGATTCACTTAACTTTCGTTCTCGTTTATCGTTTGATGGATCATACCCGGGATCTTATTACTTGGGTTCCCTTAACCTTTCTCAATACATTATATTCCTTTTATGATCCTCTCTTATAATCCTTGAATTTAAATCCTTTTAATCATCTTACCTTATACTCAATTCTTTCGGTATCTGGTGGATTTTCGAGAAAAATCAAAGTGTTCGAATTTGGATTCTGACGATCTTTACATACACTTATTTACTTTATGGAATACTAATACGATCTTAGAATTTCCATAAAAGTACTCATATATAGCGAGGTCTGATAATTTTCCTTAATCAGCATCATCAGCAAAAGTTACTATTCATCCGTGTTTCAAAAATTCCAAAAATTGGGGTTATTACATTTTCCATGCCCCATCCACTTTTTTACATCTAGCACTCACAAACTGGCCATGTGTGTCTCGAACTACACAACTTACACCAATCGTCCCATCCTGAAAAGTTGCAGCATTGACATTGGCCTTCACCCACCCCACTAGAGGTGCAGACCATACTCGCACCTGTGTTTCACCCAGCGTACTTACCCTCCTATCCTTCTCCTGAGCCTCACGCCAGTCCTGCAACAAGTTCATACCTGAAGCTTTTACCCTAAATGCGGAACCGTTGACCTTCTCCCAAACCCAATTATTACGCCTATTCCATAACCCCCAGCATATCATTCCAACTAAGACACACAGCTCCCGTGTACAAGCCTCAAATACTTACTCCATGATTATAGCTGCTGTACAATTTGATGTTATTTGACTCAACTGTTGTAAACCAGAGCTGAGCCATGCTGTTCTAGCAAAATCACACATAAACAACACATGAATGCCCGTTTCTCAACTACCGTGACACCAAGGACATTGTGCATCAACACTTACTCTCTTCATCTGCAACGCTTGCATAGTCGGCAAACATCCTCTGCGAACTCTCCAAAGGAAGTTTATAACCTTTACTAGCATTTTAAGTGACCATAAGCGTTTCCAGAACTTCGAATTCGCACTACTGCAATTACCTTGTAACCATTTACAGCAACTTCTGACTGAAAACATCCCATTATCCTCTAGCAACCAAAACCACGTATCCGGTCACTCACTTATCGGTATTGGAACTCTCAAAATTAGCTCCACATCCCTTTCATTACAAACATCCCGAAGAATCTCCATATCCCATTCTTTCCCTTCAATATTCATGAGACCCGGAACTTTACTATCTCTCAGTTAATATGGCATGCTCGTTGTTAAACACCCATTTGTATCATCTGTTAACCACTGCACACCCCATACATTTGTAGTCATCCCATCTCCAATTTTTCTTCTAGTAATTCTTTTAACAGCTTCTTGTGCACTCATAATGCTCCTCAAAATATAGCTTGGATTCGATCCCAGCTGTGCATTTAAAAAATCGGTATTAGGGAAATAATTTGCTTTTATAATTGCAGAAAATAAAGGATTGCTTTCATTTAAATTTCGCCAACCCTGTTTGGCCAGCATAGCCAGGTTGAAATTCTTAATACTTCGAACTCCCAGCCCTCCGTGCGATTTTGGCTTACACAACCTATCCCAAGCCATCTACTTCACCCACTTCGTAGCTTGCCCATGTCCCCACCAAAATACATTCATTTTCCGCTCCATGCTCTCACACAGACTTGCTGGGATTAAAAACAAACTCATCCAAAAGTTTGGAATGGTTTGTGCAGCAGATTTTCACAGCAGGAGTTTTCTTTCCTTAGATAATTCTCTATTACTCCGCCCTTGCAATTTTTTCTCAATCCTATCACTCAAAAAACCAAATGTCTCAGTTTTATTTTCCCCATGTACATCGGCATACCCAGGTACTTGTCAGGCCTGTCAATCTCTCGAACTTACAATTTTTCACACACACATAGTTGATCCTGGACAGAAGTATTTGGGCTAAAAATAACACTTGATTTATTATAATAGATCACCTACCAAGATAGACTCTCATACCTCAACAAAATATCCTTAATAATGGATGCTTCTACCTGTAAGGCTCTAAAGAAGAAATATCAGTCATCTGCAAAAAGTAAGTGAGATATACGTGGAGATCCTCTTGCCACCTTGCACCCATGAACCAATCCTGCTTCTTCATACTTTCGAATAATCACACTCAATCCCTCAGCACATAATATATATAAATACGGCGATATAGGTCCCCCTGTTGAACCCCTCTCTGTGGAAGCACTTCAGCAAAAACCTCACCATTATATAAGAAATTGTATGACACAGTCTTTATGCACTTCATGATCCTATCCACCCACTTTGAATGAAACCCAAATTTACCCATCATTTATTCAATGAAACTCCATTCCAACCTATCATAAGCCTTGGTGACATCTACTTTCAGCTCAGCCACACCACTCTTCCCTTGCATTTTCTGCTTAATATAGTGATTTATCTCGTATGCAATTAACGCATTATCAGTCAAAAGCCTCCCCTCGATGAAAGAAATCTGTTTGTCTGAGGTAATAATATTAAGACACAGCTTCAATCTGTTAGCCATGACCTTCGATAAGATACGCATCAGAACATTACAAAGGGATATTGGTCTTAAGTCCGTCATTTGCTTCGGATGTTTAACTTTAGAAATGAGGCAAATAAGTGTACTGTTCACTCCCCTCGGTAATTCCCCTTTCTCCATAAACTTTCTATAGAACATGATTACATCACCTCCAACTATATTCCAATAAGTTTGAAAAAACGCCAGGTTTAACCCGTCCAAGCCTGGCACTTTCTCCTTATGCATCGCAAATACTGCAACCTTCCCTTCTTCGTCCGTAACAGGTGCCACCAGGTTAACATTCTGCTCATCTGCAACCCTTTGAACTTTGTCTCTGTCTGACAGTTGACTATTCACCGGCGAGGAAGAAAATATGTTATCAAAATATTTAACTATAACCTCCTGTATTTCTTTATATGTTTCCTTCCATACCCCTTGCACATCTCTGAACTTCGGGATTCTATTAAGCTCCTTCCTGACTGATGTATGCTTATGAAAAAAGCGTGTATTTCTATCTCCTTCGCGAAGCCAAAATTGTTTAACCCTCTGCTTCCAATATATCTCTTGCTTTTCGAGAAAATGTAAATATTCCCACCACAACTGATTATACCTCTGAATTCCACTATTATCCCTTCCAGATCAAAATCTTCTTAGCTATTTCCTGTAGTTTGCTAATTTAATATGCATCTCCTTAATCACCCCTCCACCCCATTCTTCCAACTTAGCACAACATTCCAACATTTTATCCATAATATCTGTTACTCCTTCTTTGTTCCAGCAATTTTGAATTATATTTCTCACTCTTGCTCCCGAATCCACATATTCTCGAATTTAAACCTTCTCATTTTTGGCACATAAACTTGCCTGTTCAAATGAAGGAATAATAGGAGATGATCAGATGTGGACACCTCTAACACTCGAACTTCTACACCTGGAAACAACTCCAAACATTCTTTATTTTCCAAAACCCTATCAAGGCATTCTTGAACCCACCTATCAGTACCTATCGCCCTCTCCCATGTACATTTCTCCCCCGTATAACCCATGTCTACTAACCTGCAATCCAGCACAGCTTCGGAGAACCCTTCCAGTAAGTACCTCGGCCGAATTTTACCTCATTTCTTTTCTGTTAAGCCCCTGATCAACTGTAGAGGGGGGGGGGGGGGTGAATACAGTTACTACGATCAACTAGACAAAGCTTCAACAGAATCAAACAGTTTTTATATAAATCTTATAAAAACTTATTACACAAGTACTCTCCTACAAGGATGAACAAATATCCTTGAGAGCTGCTAGGTTATGCGAAAGATATAATAACGTCGCAATGCATATAACATGAACCTAAACTATGCTTTTATAGAGCACAACTACCAATGTATAAGGAATTCTATTCTATTAACAACAAGGAAACCTATACAATTACTTCTGAGATAAAGTCCTCCACCGCCATGAAATTCCTGTTTCCTTTTCTTCTTCAAAGATCAACTGATGTGATAAATACTGATCTCATCATCCATTGACATCATCATCCGTCGAATACCAACATCCGTTGATATCATCATCATCCGTTGTTGCTTATACTCATCATCCGTTGATGTCATCATCATCCGTTGTTGCTTATACTCATCATCCGTTGATGCTTGTAATCATCATCCATCGATACTTCTGATAGTTTCTATTTGATATCATCAATTGCTCCTAACATTTTCCCCCACTACCATAATGTCATTGAAATCTCCCATAATACACCAGGGTAATTTCCTCCAGTCTTGCATTGCTGTGACCCAGTCAGCATCTTATAGAGCTTCTTCAACCTTCTTAGGTTCAGTTTGAGATAGAAAAGAATGGTAAAAACATTCATTTTGAGTGGCTTTTCTTGTTCTTACACCGTTGTCAGGGTTTCCAATGATCAAGTCAGGTGTGTGTGACTTAGACCATTTTATTACTGATGGAAGTTGACTCCTAGAAGAAGAACCTCCCCCTTGATCCATAATTCTCTGTTATTTCTTTAAGTAGGACCACTGTTGTTTCCTGATGCTCCCCCTGGATCAGTGTTCCCATAGTTATCAGCATTTGACTCATCAGAGTTTGAGGAAGTTGAGTCTGATGATCTTTCTACTGATGCTCCTTGAGTTGTATCACTTGCAGTAGTCTCTGAATTTAAGTCATGTTACTCCCCCTCAACATATGCTTCAGTGTCAGAAGAATTTCCATTATTCTGTGGAACTTCAGAGCTTTGATTGATATCAGGACATACTGTATCAGAGTCAGGATTTAAAAGTTCAGCATAAGGTACTTCATTTTCGAATCTCAACTTGTCATGGTCATCTACATCTTCTAGACCTGTTATCTTCTTGTCATTAAAAGATACATGTATAGACTCCATGACTGTTCTTGTTCTCAGATTATAAACTCTGAAGGCTTTTGTAGTCAACGAATATCCTACAAATATTCTTTCATCAGCTTTTGGATCAAACTTGGTAAGCTACTCTGGATGAGTTTGGAGAACAAAACACTTACAACCAAATATATGAAAGTATTTCAAATTTGGCTTCTTTCCTTTCACCATCTCAAATAGTGTCTTTCCATGCTTGTTGATCAATGTTACATTTTGTATAAAGCAAGCAGTTTGCACTGCCTCAGCCCAGAAGTAGGTAGGAAATCTTGCTTCTTCTAGCATGGTTCTTGCAGATTCTATCAGAGTTCTATTCTTTCTTTAAACAACTCCATTTTTCTGTGGAGTTCGAGGAGCAGAAAACTCTTGTTTTATCCCCTTGAGTTTACAGAACTCTTCCATAGAGCTATTCTTGAATTCAGTTCCATTATCACTTCTGATGATCTTCACTTTGTATGTTGATCCTTTCTCCATCTCCCTCACATGATCAAGAATAATGGATGGTGTTTCATCCTTGGTGTGCAGAAAATGCACTCATGTGTATCTTGTAGATTCATCAACAATCACAAGTGCATACCTCTTCTTGGAAATAGACATAACATTCACTGAACCAAAGAGATTAACATGAAGTAGATGATATGGTTCAAGAATTGAGGATTCAGTTTTACTCTTGAAAGATGTCTTTCTTTGTTTGGCTTTTTGGCACGAATCACATAAGCCATCAGGAGTAAATACTGCATTGGGCAATCATCTTACAAGATCTTTCCTCACAAGTTCATTGATATTGTTGAAGTTGAGGTGAGAAATTCTTTTAAGCCAGCTCCAGCTGTCTTCCACAGATGCTCTACTTAGTAGACAAACTTCTGAGTTATCAGTTCTTGTGGAGACCCTGGCTTCATACAAACTACCATGTCTCACACCAGTCAATGTGATCTTTCCATCAGACTTACTGACAATCTCACAATGCTCCTTATAAAAATTGACATGGTAATCTCTGTCACATATTTGACTCACACTGATCAGATTATGCTTGAGTCCTGTAACCAGAGCTACATTTTCAATGATGACATTTTCAGCTTTGATTTTTCCAAATCCTAAGATTTTTCCTAAGTTGCCATCTTCATAAGAAACGCTTGGGCCAACCTTCTCCTGAAATTCTGATAGCGGGGATTTATAACCAGTCATATGTCTTGAGCATCCACTGTCCAAGACTAGAGCATTCCTCCTACCACCTTTCAATCAGTAATTTAAATAATTTATTGTTTTTAAGGACCCAGACTTGTTTGGATCCTTTTGTTAGGTCCCAATGTGTTTGTAGAAGGGGGGGTTGAATACAAACCATACCGAATAATCGAATTAAATGCGGAATAAAAATATGAATCAAAATTCAAGTTAAATAAGAATATTATTAAACTTGAAAGGTGTTACAACAACTGTATCGATTACAATGAATTAATCTCAAATTAATTATCACAAATCTAGAATAAATTCGACATGAACTTTTTCTATTTTTATAATAAAAAGATTCAAATGCTAAACAAAATTTGAGATTAAGTTCTAAGGATTTTGATCCGCTAGATAGTTACACAAGAACAAGATAAAGATTTCTAGTGGTTTGGATTTAACTTTAATTACTTGGCATGACAATCGGTATGACAATCCGGATTGTCATGCTAGTTCATTTTCAATTGTCTTGCTGATTTAAGAATGTTTTTAATCAAATTAAACTTCTGAAAATTCTTAATATTAATTATGAATTAATTAATCAATTAATTCAATTAATCAATAAATTAATCTTTGCATATATAATTTATTTTCTTAATTAAATTATATGACTTAATTAATTAATAGAGAATTAATACTAATCTTGAGCAGCAATCATTCTTCTGAAAATCTTCTGATAATCACAGTCAATTATGAATCAATTCCACCACTTCACTGTTGACACTCGATGTACTGTCTGGTTCATGAGTGACTAACTTCCGTGACGTTTCTTCATGTCTTAACTTTGATAATTGATTTTCTTCAGATTAAATCCTTGTAATTCTTTGATACCCTGACGAGATCTCTGTCACTTGATTAAATCCATAACCTTGATTTATATCACTGAGGCTTGATCAATTTCTTGAACTTCTTCCAGTGAATTAATTCCTCAAGTCTGTAGATGAACCTTGTTTCTGAATCCTTTGACAGATATTACTTTGCGAGATCTCTTTGACGGTAGATCCACTATTTACTTATTACATTCTTATTTCAGTTGAGCTAAATCCTCGAATGTACAAATAGGCTATGACATATACCTTACAATCTCCCCCTATTTGTTTTTTAGAAAATAACACACAAATACCTAGAGGATAACTCAACTAACAAATAAGAAAAAGATATAAACAGAAATGCAAAGTAAATAGCAGAAAAGTTCTGGATGACATTTAACATTTTCCAGATTCCAAATAGATGTTCCTCTAGACTGAACATATCTTCAAGTAGTTTCATTTTCATTTGTACAACCACATTTCCTGTTGAGAAGCGCATATCTGTCTTGTTTCTCCGCCTATGAGAATCAACTGATTAAAGAAGATCACCTTCGTTTACCACCTCTCCCGTACAATAGGATCCGCAGATAAAAACCAATGGTACTCCCCTTTTAGAAAACAACTTCTTCCCTTACTAGAAAATCACCTTGTGTTTACCACCTCTTCTCCCGTACAATAGGATCTGTAGTTACAAACAACATGGTGTGGTGTAATGTACATATGTAGGATCTTTTTCTTCCTCCCTGCTATTTCTCCCCATTAGTTGAGGAATCCTCCAAACTATTACTTAAGCTTTTATCTCCCTATTAAAGAAGGAATGTATGCCGTCGTCTGAAGGAGTTCTCATATTTCACTTGGTTGGAAAAGAAATAACCAGTGTTTCTCTTTCTTCCTCACTGTGAGTGTGTGATTCTGTTTAGTGTACCTCACATGTGTTTCACTCTTTTCTCCACTCGTGTTTACACTCATTCTCACAAGTGTATCACTCCACTCATAGCTCCAAAAATCAGCTGTACCTGCAAGGAAAATCACCTTAGTCATCCTTAAAGAGGTCACAGGTGGTGCAATGGGAGTTCACAAATCCCCATCCTTGTTAAACTCGTCAGATGAATTTGAGTCATAATTTACAAGTTGCTAGTTTCCCTTTTAGGGTTCCAGATTTGAATTCTGGGAAGGTAAACAATGATCCAAAGAATTTAGCATAAAGATCAAAGTTCCCTTCTAATGTCTGTGAAGACATTTCCTTGTGACTTATCAGGTAATATCTGAATCATTGTCAACAAGTTGCCAATCTGCGCCTATGTCAGATCCACTATCCGTAGATGCATCCAGGGGATTTAAGCCTGGGGAGGTAGACACTGACCACTGACATATGGCTTTTGGATCAGTATCCTCTCCTAACACCTGTAAAGGCAATTGGTCCATTAACGAACCTTAAACAATCGAATATGACCTTAAAATGGTCGAAACTTTTGTTTCCATCAACTCGTCCTTTGTGTGTGTAACCTTTCCTTGTGTATCAAGAATTGTTTATATTTGAGGTGGTGACACTACATCGGATACCCTGACCGACAGGCAAATTTCAATAGACACACCCTTTTGAGAGAATGAATCTAGTAACTGTTTTTGAGCCTTTTCAGCCATTACATCTTTTTGAGAAGATGTATGGGGGCTAACAGTTGTCTCAGTTTAAATACTACTCATCTATGTAGGAGACAAAGCTGCTGGGTTGACTACAGAACCTTCCTTATATGGTGCACTAAGGCACTATCTCCCTCACGCTCATTTATACTAGATTTAGTGGTAAGAGAGTGTTGGTTGGTTCTGTTTCTGTGTTTGTCTTTACAGTCTGGGATAGAAGTTATGGGTTTTCAACCTCATGACTGTCAATGAAAGAAAGTCATTGGAGACTGAACCTGTATCACAAAACATATGGCAATAGAGATAAAATGTACTTAAGATATATATTGAATGAAAATTATACATTTAATCTTTTGAGAGAAATGATGTACAATAGTGATTTCAAAGGATTTTACATGAAATAAGAAATCACTAATGTAGAAAGAAGTTTAATTTTCTCCTAAAACTGTCTGCACATATAAAACAATATGTTTGTGCCTAGTAATAAGAGAGTTATTACTATGATGACTCTACTAGTTCATATTAAACTGTAACTTCAGTTAGAGTGCCATGCCATGTTCTTGACGATTGCTTGAGTAGTACACTATTTCATACCAACCTGAAGTGAGATTGTGAAGAAGAGATTGCATAGTCCAATATATCTGCAACTGCAAAGTCCATGAACTGTGGTGCACTGACTTCCTCTTTTGACTCACCAACCAGGAGTACACTTGTATACATCTTACTAGAGTCCAATTCCAAGTGTAATGTGCATCAGGTGCCTGATATGTCGTAATATTCTCAAGTCTCGTCACTGGTGCTATATGTTAGATACTGCTTCCTGATAATAACCTAACACAATATACAAATTTACAATGATAACATTCCCAGCTTGCAAACAGCCATATCCCTCAGATAAACCTTTGTTGTTATCTCCAAAGGTAACCAGGGGGCCAGCTTTCTCAACCACATTTGATAACAGGGCTCTATCTCCGGTCATATGTCTTGATGATTCACTATCAAGAATCCATACTACCGGTTACACCTGTTTAATGCCCTGCACTACAAATGGATTAGACCTTCTTCGGAACCCAAACTTGGTTGGGCCCGGCATACTTGTAGAATTGTCCTTTGTCAGGCAAAACAACATTTTTAACTTTCATGGTCTCAACTTTCTCAATGACTGAACATTTGACCTTATAAACAGCCTTAACAAATTTCTGTTTAGGCTTAGGCACAAATGTCTCCTTCTAGCCTTAGAAGAACTAGCTGTCTTAGACCTATCATTCTTCTTATTATTCACATGCTGACGAGGAGTAGTCTTATCATTAGAAACATGCTTACCATTAAGATAAGCATACATCAAATTGAAAGCACAAGACATACAATTAGCAACCCCACATGCTTTATGAGAGTGATTAACAGCAGGCCATTTATGCATGGTAGACATGGTATTTTTGTTATCCAACTCATGTGTGTCTGAGTTAGTCTCAGTTGATTTCACAACTTTGACTGGAACTTTCGACACACTTGACTCAGAAACAACCTTCTCATTAGCATGATCTTCAGCACGTATTTCTTCTTGAATAACAGAAGAGGTCGCATCAAATGGTTCAGCAATTGATGCTTTATAGAGGGGTTCATCAACACCCTTAAGCACATGTGGTACTTCCCTCCCTTTAGCACAGACATGAGGATGGGAGTTTATGCCTAATTCTCCAATAGCAGCATTGTAATCATAACCTATTCCAGATGTTTGATTAACAGCTTGCTTACTGTAGAACTCTTTAGCCTTCGAACAAAAATTGAAGTAGGCTCTAACCTTAGTCTCAAGACCGGTGATCTTGTCTTTGAGAATAGTTTCGAGTTGTCTATAACAGTCAACTCTATTCTCTAGAAAAGATACTTGTTCTTTTAACTTGTCTTGATTAATGTGCACAAGTCTTAATTCATTGACCTCTTTCTCAAGGTCTTTGATCTGCTGACTTAACAGTTTATTATCACGACGAGCACAATCTAAGGAACCTCCTAGATGATAAACTAATTCAGCATCAGTAAATTTTACCTCTTTTCTTGACGATGAAGCTTTTCCATCAATAGCCATAAGAGCAAGATTCTCATCTTCTTCATCTTCACTATCAGTATCATCCCAGCTTCTTCCCTTTGCCAGGTAAGCCCTTTCAGAGTTACTCTTCTGATTTAAATCATAAGAGTTCTTCCTTACTTGCTTTGGCTTCCTGCATTCTGTGGCAAAGTGTATTGCAGTTATAACATCTAATGGTGCTCCGATCAACCATCCATGTTTTGTATCCACCACTACTGGTGTTAGAGGATGAAGATCCACCTGTCTGGAATCTGTTGTAGTTGGACTTGTACTTGAACTTGGGATTTCTCTTGAATCTGACATTGGAGAATCTCTTGATAATTTGGTCCATTGACTCATCTTCCAATTGCTCCAGCTTTTCCAAGGAATAAAAATCATCGCTGGATTGATTTGTAGTAGGAGGATCATATTCTGCTACTATCACATTTTCCTCAGCCTTGGAAAACTGTACCATTCTCTCTGACTGTTGAGATTGTTGTTGTTGTTGACCTTCAGCTACAAGAGCAGTAGATGTGCTGACCATTCTATCTTTCCCATAGACTTCCTTCTAATGAATCTGCTCCAATTCATAGGTTTTTAACACACCATAGAGTCTATCCAAAGAAATCTCACTCAGATCTCTAGCTTCTCTTATGGCAGTGATTCTATGTTCAAGATGAGTTGGCAGTGTTAAAAGGAACTTTTTGTTGACCTCCCTGATTGAATAATATTTTCCATTTATGTTCAGGTTGTTGATCAATGCATTGTACCTCTCAAACACTTCAGTAATTCCTTCTCCTGGATTGGATTTAAAATATTCATACTCAGAGGTTAGGATCTCCAGCTTGTTCTCTCTAACTTCCTCTGTACCTTCATTAATCACCTCAATAGTTTCCCAGATGTGTTTGGAATTTTTACAGTTCATCACATGTCTGTTCATCAAGGGATCGAGGGAATCAACTAAAATTAACTGAAGGCTGGCATCCAAGGAGGCTTCTTCTTTTTCAGCAGGAGAAAAATCCGCAGGCTCTTTTGGATAGGTTCTCTAGCTTTGGTAATCACAACATCATCTTCTATCACCTCTGGTTCGATAACCATCGGAGTTTTTGGACCCTTCTTTAACAAGTTCAGATATTTGGGATTTGCAACTTGTAAAAACAAGAGCATCTTCTTCTTCCACATGATATAATTTTCTTTATCAAATAGTGGAATTTTAACGGTTCCAACTTTTTGTGAAGTCATTATGAATTTTTGAATAAATAAAAATTCAAGGAGTTGAAAAATCACAAAAGTATAGGATCTTGATTTGTTCGTTAATCAGAAGGCTCTGATACCAATTGTTAGGTCCCAATGTGTTTGTAGAAGAGGGGGGTTGAATACAAACCGTACCGAATAATCGAATTAAATGCGGAATAAAAATATGAAACAAAATTCAAGTTAAATAAGAATATTATTAAACTTGAAAGATGTTACAACAACTGTATCGATTACAAGAAATTAATCTCAAATTAATTATCACAAATCTAGAATAAATTCGACATGAACTTTTTCTATTTTTGTAATAAAAAGATTCAAATGCTAAACGCAATTTGAGATTAAGTTCTAGGGATTTTGATCCGCTAGATAGTTACACCAGAACAAGATAAAGATTTCTAGTGGTTTGGATTTAACTTTAATTACTAGAAATTGTGATCTTGAAATATGCAGATGAAAATGGAATATTTCTAGGCGGCTGCTTCTGTGTTCTTGTTGAGAATCTATTCTGTTGGATATTAGTCTTCTGCTTCTTCTTTTCTTTTTAAATCAATCAACAAACTCTCATTGAACTGGCAAGACAATCCTGAGCTCAGCAAGACAATCGGTAGGACTATTGATTGTACTAGCAAGACAATCTGATTGAACTACAATGACTTTCGGTATGACCATCAGTTGAACTAGCAAGACAATCTCCTTCCCAGTAGAACTTTCGGTATGACTATTGAAATGACTTGGCATGACAATCCGTATGACAATCCGGATTGTCATGCTAGTTCAATTTCAATTGTCTTGCTGATTTAAGAATGTTTTTAATCCAATTAAACTTCTGAAAATTCTTAATATTAATTCTGAATTAATTAATCAATTAATTCAATTAATCAATAAATTAATCTTTGCAGATATAATTTATTTTCTTAATTAAATTATATGACTTAATTAATTAATAGAGAATTAATACTAATCTTGAGCAGCAATCATTCTTCTGAAAATCTTCTGATAATCACAGTCAATTATGAATCAATTCCACCACTTCACTATTGACACTCGATGTACTGTCTAGTTCATGAGTGACTAACTTCTGTGACGTTTCTTCATGTCTTAACTTTGATAATTGATTTTCTTCAGATTAAATCCTTGTAATTCTTTGATACCCTGACGAGATCTCTGTCACTTGATTAAATCCACAACCTTGATTTATATCACTGAGGCTTGATCAATTTCTTGAACTTCTTCCAGTGAATTAATTCCTCAAGTCTGTAGATGAACCTTGTTTCTGAATCCTTTGACATATATTACTTTGCGAGATCTCTTTGACGGTAGATCCACTATTTACTTATTACATTCTTATTTGAGTTGAGTTAAATCCTCGAATGTATAAATAGGCTATGACATATACCTTACACCTTTGGCTTTTTTAAGTTTTTTAACACATGCAGCAGAAGACTTCATATCAGAGTTTATGTTAACATTCTTACTATCAGTATTTATACATGTAGAAACATATTTTGCTTTAACTAAAGAGGGTTTCAGTTTATAAAAATCATAATTCAAACTGTGATACTCTTTATATGTATAAATAGAATTCCAAACACTTCCACAATGAAAACAAAGATTTTGTGGTTTATATCTAGCTGTTCTATTCCTAAACTCTGATTTAGAAGGAATAGCTTTTATCTCTTTATTCTTCCTACAAGAATTTGCAAGATGATTAGTGCTACCACAGTTTGAACAGGTCTTTCTAGGTGCATTAGGTGGGGTTACATAGTTTCTGTTATAGGGAGAATTTTGTATAACAGTGTTGTGGAGGTTAATGGGCGGAACAAAGATCAAGGACGGTGTTTGAGGGCGGAGGAAGGATGTTTGGTGGTGGCTGAGCTTGCATGTTGACTCCTTAAGAAAGAATAGGGTTTGTTATTCTCTGTCAAGTGTCGACTCCTTTCTCATACAAGTGCCTACGTACCCTATTTATAGGGATCAAGCCTCACGTAGTTCTTGGGGAACAAGTCACATAGGCTAGGGTTAGGACTCTTCAGCCCGTGCAGCCCAAGCCCATGATAGAGTCAGGCCTTTAGCCAATTTAGTCACGTAAATCTCAACCGGCTCCACACGCTTCCTACAATCTCGCGGCATCTCCGCAATCCTTCTCGTGATTGTAGGAACAACCCGTGTCGACCCCGAAATCTACGAGCAACTCAATCATCTATGAGTTACTTTCCATATCAAGCACAAAGTCCTCTAATGCGGGTCGGCCTGGCAGCCTCGGCCCGCACCGTCTTCATTTTTAATTAATAAATATAATATTATCTTTAACTCCATTAGATGTGAGCTCATGGGCCCAGCCCGCGTGTGGGCAACCGAGCCCAGCTCGAGTACTGTCACTTGAGCCCTCTTCACATGAAGTCACTTAAGCCCACTTCGCATATGAGAGCCCAATCGGCAAGTATGTGCCTACCTTACGGGCGTGACCCAGCTCGCATGTCACGAGCCCAACTCGCATGTTATGAGCCCAGCTCGTATGTCACGAGCCCAGCTCGCATGTCACGAGCACAGCTCTCATTGATCCATGATTCTAGCCCACACATGATAGTCCATCCATTCAATGCACCTAAAGGGACCTGTTTAGGGCCCATGACCGAAAGCGGGCATAACAACTACCCCCCAAAATTCCTGGGCGCATCTTGAGGCTAGGAATTTTCCAACAGTAGCTTTTGATGGCCTCGTAGGTGCGAGCCCACCAAATCGCCTCACGTACCTTACCTCGCACGCCTATTTAATATTCATTTTGACAGCCATTGGACAGATGGCGTGGGGATCCGTGTCATCATCCGAGATGGTGACACGTGTCATCTCCCCTTCCTCTCTTCTATCCCCTATAAATATGTGAGATTTGAATTCATTTCTCACATTTCCAAAAACACTTCCTGAATTGCTGCTCAATTTGCTCAAGGATCTACCACGGTGAAGATTATCATCTCCACAAGAACCGTCTACCGGCGGCGATATTCTCCGGGACCAGATTCATCAGGATCTTCATACACCTCTCCCACAGGTTCTCTTCGATTCGAGCCCATTTTATATTCATGCTTTTTCATGTACACCATGTGAGCACACACCACATGTTCGATGCGAGTTCACACACAACCACAAAACGCGATGCGAGCCCTTCCGCTCGTTTAGATACTTAGGTGTGATTTCGTGTGAGATGTGAGGACACTTAAGTGCGACCCCATACTTGTTTTTGTTTTCTTTTTAGGGCCACACACTAATTTTCACCATCTTTCACAGATGTCGAGTGCGTCTTCAGCCCGTTCCTACGGATCGTCTCGCTCCTCCTCGAGCCCGGCTCGCACCTCCGCCTGCCCATCTCATTCATCAGCCACTCCGTCTCTATTAAACCAATATCCTCCTAAGCAGCGAGGCTCAAAGGACTTCCAACGCGAGCTGACTTCTCTTTCTGGTCGTCTTAGCCAACCCATCTCTCCTAGCTCAACTATCACCCCTCAAGGGGCTTTGAACATTGCCATCGTTGAGAACTCGATGCGAGCAGCAGGATCCGGCTCGCTTGATATTCACCTCGCCCTAATCCTGAAGATTACACCAGGGAAAAGAATATTTATGATTGGAGAAGCAGGCCCGTGGACCTCTCCAAAATACCAGCCTCCCTCGGGGTGGAGGAACTTCTCAACCACGAGCCCGTTCCTCTGGACAAAGAACGAGCCGAGGAGATTTTAAGAGAAATGGCCGAAGAGAGGGCAACCCGTTTGAGGCAAGCAGCAGCTAACGACCTCGACCCCATTCACCTTGACTCCGAGTCTACTGACAGCGATCTGGGGAGTGCATACTATGACACCAAGAAGAAAGGAAAGGAGCCCGTAGCTGCTGAATACCCCATCTTGGGGCTCGAGGGTGAAGAGGACGGCTCGCACTGGTCCTATGACTCTCCTCAGAGCGAGGAGGTGGCAGATGTTACAAGTCAGTACAAGATTTGTAACTACAACTACGTCCCTGCGGCCTCTCCTGAGCCTTACGTGCCTCTGCCCAACCCAAGCTAGAGGGTGAAATTGTTTTCAATAGGCAGATCATTCCTGATGGGGAGGAGAGCTCAACTGTAAATGAGGAGGTTAAGGTGGTCGCCTGCCGCGACCTTCCCACCTCGCTGACTCAAAAACATCTGGCTGAGCACATTGAGCAATTCCAGCTCGAGGGCCATGTTGTCCTGCCCCTGCCTCACATGAAATGTTACCGATTTAACCATCTAGAGAATGGAGGTAGGGTGCCTCGCATGGTCTTGTCTACCTTCCTTTTGAGTCTAGGCATCTCTTCTCCTCTTCATCCTTTCATCAATGATGTTTGCGAGTACTACCAACTCGCACCTTTGCAGATCAACCCGAATGGATACCAGGCCGCCCTCGCATTATACATCATGTATAGCAAGTGTGGGTTTCCTCCCCTCACAACGAGGCAGCCGGGCTATTTCCTTAATCTAAAACATTCTCCCAATGACTTTGGATATTTTTACTTCTCTGTCTGGCCGTGCTTCAACAAGAAGAATCTCATTCACAATGGGCCGAGCAACTCGGGGAAGTGGAAGAGCCCCTATTTCTACGTCCACGAGGTGCCTCGAGTCCAGACTCATTTCTATTACAATCCATGTAAGTCTTCCCTGGCCGCTCTATTTTTTCTTACCATAATTCCTTCCTTTAACAACAAATGTTTTTTTTTCTCCAGCCACCCCGCCTCGCACTGTCCTCGTGGGACCAAAAAAAATAAATGCAGACAGCCTGCTAGACCTTCCCAAGGAAAATAGGGATATTCGAAAGCTCATAACGACCTCGAACCCGGTCGCGTGTGGGTTTTTGAAAGAAGGAGTGAGGCTGACCCCTCAAAAGAAGAAATCTAAGAGAGCCAAAAAGGGTAAGAATATCGGGCTCGCATGTGCGGGCCGGTATACTCGCGAGCGCGTGCTCGTGGGATCACGTCTTTATACTTCCTGCATGCATCACTTCACATTGCACCTTAATTTTCCATATTTTTTATCTGCTCGCATTACTTCCTTGCATTGCATCTCGCTGTGACTAATCTTTTTCTTCATTGTTTTCTCTTTCAGAAATGGCCATCTCCCCTATCCCCTTCATGGAGGAGGCTGAGAAAGCTGCGACCTCGGGCCCTGTTCAGCCCGCTGTAGCGACCACAGGGGCTCACTCTCAAGTCCCCCCTCCAGCTCGCATGAGGACCCTTACTGAGCATTTCAAAGGCTCAGGGCCTTCTCCTCGGCTAAAAAGGCATCGAGGTCACAAAGAAGGAAAAACTGGCGAGCCTGAGCCAAAGAAAGCTGCTCCCTCTGATGCTCCTCTTCCCTCCTCTTCTTCTGCCAATATGGTTGCGACCACATTCGGCCGGCTCGCTCAAGGTCACATCAGCGAGCAGGATTTAAAGGATTGGTCTTCCTCTGCTCTCGAGGTCAACCAAGATGCACTCTCCCGAGCCACGGCCGAAGTATACTATCGTCAGTTATCTAAGGCTCGAGAGATGCGAGCCCTCAGCCAGACCAACACAAAGCTCGAGGCTAAAGTCAAGTCCCTACAGAGTAAGGTCGCTGAGCACGGGCAAGAGAAAGTTACACTGGTGAACAACTATAATCAGAAGATAATTAACCTGAACACTGCTCATGACAAGGCCCTAAGGGAGCAGAAGGAGGCTCATGACCTGGCTGCTGAGGCATGGAAGAAGGAGAAGGATGCCCTCGAGGACAGGGTGCTCGAGCTGGAGGGATCAGTCTTTGCCCTGACAGAGGGTTGTGAGGCCGCCCTGGCTGATGCTAGGAACCTGGGGGCCAGGAATTTTATGAAAGTCTTTATGAAGAAGGTTCCTGACTTCGATTGGGCGGCTCTGGGTGCGAGCACAGCGAGGTATGCTGAAAAGTTGAAGTTAGAGATGGAGAGGGATGCCCAAATTGCTGAGGAGGCTCGGCTCGTGGCCGAGCAGGTCCAGGTCGCTGGTGATGAAAATCGTGAGGGGACAGAGGCTGATAACCCTTGATGTAGTTTTAATTAGAACTAGACTTTTGACTGGGTAAGCAGGCACCCCTCTCGCCTCGCGCTTGTATTGAAATATTCTGCCTCGGGGCATAACTTATTTAACTTTTCTTTGTATAAAATGTCAAGTCTTTTATGCCCGCATATGTCTTTACGGTGCTAGCTTGCTTTCTTTATTTTTGTGTTTTCTTATCACGCCTCTACTGACCAAAAGTTTTCATAACTCTGGCCGCGTATGGCGAGCGTTACCCCTTCACAGCGAGCCCAATTAACCAGCTCGTGTCATTTGTTCAATCAAACAAAAATTGACAAAGAATGCCAAGTGGAACAAGTTCGCATCAACTCGCAGGTGTTGTAGGTGTGCTCACACTAGCGGGCCGGCCTAGGAGCTCGCATGTGTCTTATCCTCGCATCATGCGACCTTGGGTATGTTTGATGGAGGGCTGGGCCCCCTGGATCGCATTTGTGGTCTTACGGGCCAGGGTATGAGCTCGCATAGCGGGCCTATACCTCTTTTTATCCACCTGTCTGGAATCTGTTGTAGTTGGACTTGTACTTGAACTTGGGATTTCTCTTGAATCTGACATTGGAGAATCTCTTGACAATTTGGTCCATTGACTCATCTTCCAATTGCTCCAGCTTTTCCAAGGAATAAAAATCATCGCTGGATTGATTTGTAGTAGGAGGATCATATTCTGCTACTATCACATTTTCCTCAGCCTTGGAAAACTGTACCATTCTCTCTGACTGTTGAGATTGTTGTTGTTGTTGACCTTCAGCTACAAGAGCAGTAGATGTGCTGACCATTCTATCTTTCCCATAGACTTCCTTCTAATGAATCTGCTCCAATTCATAGGTTTTTAACACACCATAGAGTCTATCCAAAGAAATCTCACTCAGATCTCTAGCTTCTCTTATGGCAGTGATTCTATGTTCAAGATGAGTTGGCAGTGTTAAAAGGAACTTTTTGTTGACCTCCCTGATTGAATAATATTTTCCATTTATGTTCAGGTTGTTGATCAATGCATTGTACCTCTCAAACACTTCAGTAATTCCTTCTCCTGGATTGGATTTAAAATATTCATACTCAGAGGTTAGGATCTCCAGCTTGTTCTCTCTAACTTCCTCTGTACCTTCATTAATCACCTCAATAGTTTCCCAGATGTGTTTGGAATTTTTACAGTTCATCACATGTCTGTTCATCAAGGGATCGAGGGAATCAACTAAAATTAACTGAAGGCTGGCATCCAAGGAGGCTTCTTCTTTTTCAGCAGGAGAAAAATCCGCAGGCTCTTTTGGATAGGTTCTCTAGCTTTGGTAATCACAACATCATCTTCTATCACCTCTGGTTCGATAACCATCGGAGTTTTTGGACCCTTCTTTAACAAGTTCAGATATTTGGGATTTGCAACTTGTAAAAACAAGAGCATCTTCTTCTTCCACATGATATAATTTTCTTTATCAAATAGTGGAATTTTAACGGTTCCAACTTTTTGTGAAGTCATTATGAATTTTTGAATAAATAAAAATTCAAGGAGTTGAAAAATCACAAAAGTATAGGATCTTGATTTGTTCGTTAATCAGAAGGCTCTGATACCAATTGTTAGGTCCCAATGTGTTTGTAGAAGAGGGGGGTTGAATACAAACCGTACCGAATAATCGAATTAAATGCGGAATAAAAATATGAAACAAAATTCAAGTTAAATAAGAATATTATTAAACTTGAAAGATGTTACAACAACTGTATCGATTACAAGAAATTAATCTCAAATTAATTATCACAAATCTAGAATAAATTCGACATGAACTTTTTCTATTTTTGTAATAAAAAGATTCAAATGCTAAACGCAATTTGAGATTAAGTTCTAGGGATTTTGATCCGCTAGATAGTTACACCAGAACAAGATAAAGATTTCTAGTGGTTTGGATTTAACTTTAATTACTAGAAATTGTGATCTTGAAATATGCAGATGAAAATGGAATATTTCTAGGCGGCTGCTTCTGTGTTCTTGTTGAGAATCTATTCTGTTGGATATTAGTCTTCTGCTTCTTCTTTTCTTTTTAAATCAATCAACAAACTCTCATTGAACTGGCAAGACAATCCTGAGCTCAGCAAGACAATCGGTAGGACTATTGATTGTACTAGCAAGACAATCTGATTGAACTACAATGACTTTCGGTATGACCATCAGTTGAACTAGCAAGACAATCTCCTTCCCAGTAGAACTTTCGGTATGACTATTGAAATGACTTGGCATGACAATCGGTATGACAATCCGGATTGTCATGCTAGTTCAATTTCAATTATCTTGCTGATTTAAGAATGTTTTTAATCCAATTAAACTTCTGAAAATTCTTAATATTAATTCTGAATTAATTAATCAATTAATTCAATTAATCAATAAATTAATCTTTGCAGATATAATTTATTTTCTTAATTAAATTATATGACTTAATTAATTAATAGAGAATTAATACTAATCTTGAGCAGCAATCATTCTTCTGAAAATCTTCTGATAATCACAGTCAATTATGAATCAATTCCACCACTTCACTATTGACACTCGATGTACTGTCTAGTTCATGAGTGACTAACTTCCGTGACGTTTCTTCATGTCTTAACTTTGATAATTGATTTTCTTCAGATTAAATCCTTGTAATTCTTTGATACCCTGACGAGATCTCTGTCACTTGATTAAATCCACAGCCTTGATTTATATCACTGAGGCTTGATCAATTTCTTGAACTTCTTCCAGTGAATTAATTCCTCAAGTCTGTAGATGAACCTTGTTTCTGAATCCTTTGACATATATTACTTTGCGAGATCTCTTTGACGGTAGATCCACTATTTACTTATTACATTCTTATTTGAGTTGAGTTAAATCCTCGAATGTATAAATAGGCTATGACATATACCTTACACCTTTGGCTTTTTTAAGTTTTTTAACACATGCAGCAGAAGACTTCATATCAGAGTTTATGTTAACATTCTTACTATCAGTATTTATACATGTAGAAACATATTTTGCTTTAACTAAAGAGGGTTTCAGTTTATAAAAATCATAATTCAAACTGTGATACTCTTTATATGTATAAATAGAATTCCAAACACTTCCACAATGAAAACAAAGATTTTGTGGTTTATATCTAGCTGTTCTATTCCTAAACTCTGATTTAGAAGGAATAGCTTTTATCTCTTTATTCTTCCTACAAGAATTTGCAAGATGATTAGTGCTACCACAGTTTGAACAGGTCTTTCTAGGTGCATTAGGTGGGGTTACATAGTTTCTGTTATAGGGAGAATTTTGTATAACAGTGTTGTGGAGGTTAATGGGCGGAACAAAGATCAAGGACGGTGTTTGAGGGCGGAGGAAGGCTGTTTGGTGGTGGCTGAGCTTGCATGTTGACTCCTTAAGAAAGAATAGGGTTTGTTATTCTCTGTCAAGTGTCGACTCCTTTCTCATACAAGTGCCTACGTACCCTATTTATAGGGATCAAGCCTCACGTAGTTCTTGGGGAACAAGTCACATAGGCTAGGGTTAGGACTCTTCAGCCCGTGCAGCCCAAGCCCATGATAGAGTCAGGCCTTTAGCCAATTTAGTCACGTAAATCTCAACCGGCTCCACACGCTTCCTACAATCTCGCGGCATCTCCGCAATCCTTCTCGTGATTATAGGAACAACCCGTGTCGACCCCGAAATCTACGAGCAACTCAATCATCTATGAGTTACTTTCCATATCAAGCACAAAGTCCTCTAATGCGGGTCGGCCTGGCAGCCTCGGCCCGCACCGTCTTCATTTTTAATTAATAAATATAATATTATCTTTAACTCCATTAGATGTGAGCTCATGGGCCCAGCCCGCGTGTGGGCAACCGAGCCCAGCTCGAGTACTGTCACTTGAGCCCTCTTCACATGAAGTCACTTAAGCCCACTTCGCATATGAGAGCCCAATCGGCAAGTATGTGCCTACCTTACGGGCGTGACCCAGCTCGCATGTCACGAGCCCAACTCGCATGTTATGAGCCCAGCTCGTATGTCACGAGCCCAACTCGCATGTCACGAGCACAGCTCTCATTGATCCATGATTCTAGCCCACACATGATAGTCCATCCATTCAATGCACCTAAAGGGACCTGTTTAGGGCCCATGACCGAAAGCGGGCATAACAACTACCCCCCAAAATTCCTGGGCGCATCTTGAGGCTAGGAATTTTCCAACAGTAGCTTTTGATTGCCTCGTAGGTGCGAGCCCACCAGGCCACACCAAATCGCCTCACGTACCTTACCTCGCACGCCTATTTAATATTCATTTTGACAGCCATTGGACAGATGGCGTGGGGATCCGTGTCATCATCCGAGATGGTGACACGTGTCATCTCCCCTTCCTCTCTTCTATCCCCTATAAATATGTGAGATTTGAATTCATTTCTCACATTTCCAAAAACACTTCCTGAATTGCTGCTCAATTTGCTCAAGGATCTACCACGGTGAAGATTATCATCTCCACAAGAACCGTCTACCGGCGGCGATATTCTCCGGGACCAGATTCATCAGGATCTTCATACACCTCTCCCACAGGTTCTCTTCGATTCGAGCCCATTTTATATTCATGCTTTTTCATGTACACCATGTGAGCACACACCACATGTTCGATGCGAGTTCACACACAACCACAAAACGCGATGCGAGCCCTTCCGCTCATTTAGATACTTAGGTGGGATTTCGTGTGAGATGTGAGGACACTTAAGTGCGACCCCATACTTGTTTTTGTTTTCTTTTTAGGGCCACACACTAATTTTCACCATCTTTCACAGATGTCGAGTGCGTCTTCAGCCCGTTCCTACGGATCGTCTCGCTCCTCCTCGAGCCCGGCTCGCACCTCCGCCTGCCCATCTCATTCATCAGCCACTCCGTCTCTATTAAACCAATATCCTCCTGAGCAGCGAGGCTCAAAGGACTTCCAACGCGAGCTGACTTCTCTTTCTGGTCGTCTTAGCCAACCCATCTCTCCTAGCTCAACTATCACCCCTCAAGGGGCTTTGAACATTGCCATCGTTGAGAACTCGATGCGAGCAGCAGGATCCGGCTCGCTTGATATTCACCTCGCCCTAATCCTGAAGATTACACCAGGGAAAAGAATATTTATGATTGGAGAAGCAGGCCCGTGGACCTCTCCAAAATACCAGCCTCCCTCGGGGTGGAGGAACTTCTCAACCACGAGCCCGTTCCTCTGGACAAAGAACGAGCCGAGGAGATTTTAAGAGAAATGGCCGAAGAGAGGGCAATCCGTTTGAGGCAAGCAGCAGCTAACGACCTCGACCCCATTCACCTTGACTCCGAGTCTACTGACAGCGATCTGGGGAGTGCATACTATGACACCAAGAAGAAAGGAAAGGAGCCCGTAGCTGCTGAATACCCCATCTTGGGGCTCGAGGGTGAAGAGGACGGCTCGCACTGGTCCTATGACTCTCCTCAGAGCGAGGAGGTGGCAGATGTTACAAGTCAGTACAAGATTTGTAACTACAACTACGTCCCTGCGGCCTCTCCTGAGCCTTACGTGCCTCTGCCCAACCCGAGCTAGAGGGTGAAATTGTTTTCAATAGGCAGATCATTCCTGATGGGGAGGAGAGCTCAACTGTAAATGAGGAGGTTAAGGTGCTCGCCTGCCGCGACCTTCCCACCTCGCTGACTCAAAAACATCTGGCTGAGCACATTGAGCAATTCCAGCTCGAGGGCCATGTTGTCCTGCCCCTGCCTCACATGAAATGTTACCGATTTAACCATCTAGAGAATGGAGGTAGGGTGCCTCGCATGGTCTTGTCTACCTTCCTTTTGAGTCTAGGCATCTCTTCTCCTCTTCATCCTTTCATCAAGGATGTTTGCGAGTACTACCAACTCGCACCTTTGCAGATCAACCCGAATGGATACCAGGCCGCCCTCGCATTATACATCATGTATAGCAAGTGTGGGTTTCCTCCCCTCACAACGAGGCAGCCGGGCTATTTCCTTAATCTAAAACATTCTCCCAATGACTTTGGATATTTTTACTTCTCTGTCTGGCCGTGCTTCAACAAGAAGAAACTCATTCACAATGGGCCGAGCAACTCGGGGAAGTGGAAGAGCCCCTATTTCTACGTCCACGAGGTGCCTCGAGTCCAGACTCATTTCTATTACAATCCATGTAAGTCTTCCCTGGCCGCTCTATTTTTTCTTACCATAATTCCTTCCTTTAACAACAAATGTTTTTTTTTCTCCAGCCACCCCGCCTCGCACTGTCCTCGTGGGACCAAAAAAAATAAATGCAGACAGCCTGCTAGACCTTCCCAAGGAAAATAGGGATATTCGAAAGCTCATAACGACCTCGAACCCGGTCGCGTGTGGGTTTTTGAAAGAAGGAGTGAGGCTGACCCCTCAAAAGAAGAAATCTAAGAGAGCCAAAAAGGGTAAGAATATCGGGCTCACATGTGCGGGCCGGTATACTCGCGAGCGCATGCTCGTGGGATCACGTCTTTATACTTCCTGCATGCATCACTTCACATTGCACCTTAATTTTCCATATTTTTTATCTGCTCGCATTACTTCCTTGCATTGCATCTCGCTGTGACTAATCTTTTTCTTCATTGTTTTCTCTTTCAGAAATGGCCATCTCCCCTATCCCCTTCATGGAGGAGGCTGAGAAAGCTGCGACCTCGGGCCCTGTTCAGCCCGCTGTAGCGACCACAGGGGCTCACTCTCAAGTCCCCCCTCTAGCTCGCATGAGGACCCTTACTGAGCATTTCAAAGGCTCAGGGCCTTCTCCTCGGCTAAAAAGGCATCGAGGTCACAAAGAAGGAAAAACTGGCGAGCCTGAGCCAAAGAAAGCTGCTCCCTCTGATGCTCCTCTTCCCTCCTCTTCTTCTGCCAATATGGTTGCGACCACATTCGGCCGGCTCGCTCAAGGTCACATCAGCGAGCAGGATTTAAAGGATTGGTCTTCCTCTGCTCTCGAGGTCAACCAAGATGCACTCTCCCGAGCCACGGCCGAAGTATACTATCGTCAGTTATCTAAGGCTCGAGAGATGCGAGCCCTCAGCCAGACCAACACAAAGCTCGAGGCTAAAGTCAAGTCCCTACAGAGTAAGGTCGCTGAGCACGGGCAAGAGAAAGTTACACTGGTGAACAACTATAATCAGAAGATAATTAACCTGAACACTGCTCATGACAAGGCCCTAAGGGAGCAGAAGGAGGCTCATGACCTGGCTGCTGAGGCATGGAAGAAGGAGAAGGATGCCCTCGAGGACAGGGTGCTCGAGCTGGAGGGATCAGTCTTTGCCCTGACAGAGGGTTGTGAGGCCGCCCTGGCTGATGCTAGGAACCTGGGGGCCAGGAATTTTATGAAAGTCTTTATGAAGAAGGTTCCTGACTTCGATTGGGCGGCTCTGGGTGCGAGCACAGCGAGGTATGCTGAAAAGTTGAAGTTAGAGATGGAGAGGGATGCCCAAATTGCTGAGGAGGCTCGGCTCGTGGCCGAGCAGGTCCAGGTCGCTGGTGATGAAAATCGTGAGGGGACAGAGGCTGATAACCCTTGATGTAGTTTTAATTAGAACTAGACTTTTGACTGGGTAAGCAGGCACCCCTCTCGCCTCGCGCTTGTATTGAAATATTCTGCCTCGGGGCATAACTTATTTAACTTTTCTTTGTATAAAATGTCAAGTCTTTTATGCCCGCATATGTCTTTACGGTGCTAGCTTGCTTTCTTTATTTTTGTGTTTTCTTATCACGCCTCTACTGACCAAAAGTTTTCATAACTCTGGCCGCGTATGGCGAGCGTTACCCCTTCACAGCGAGCCCAATTAACCAGCTCGTGTCATTTGTTCAATCAAACAAAAATTGACAAAGAATGCCAAGTGGAACAAGTTCGCATCAACTCGCAGGTGTTGTAGGTGTGCTCACACTAGCGGGCCGGCCTAGGAGCTCGCATGTGTCTTATCCTCGCATCATGCGACCTTGGGTATGTTTGATGGAGGGCTGGGCCCCCTGGATCGCATTTGTGGTCTTACGGGCCAGGGTATGAGCTCGCATAGCGGGCCTATACCTCTTTTTATCCTCATCTTTTATCTACTATGTGTTCATATTTATCTAAGCGGGCCGTGGCCCAGCTCGTTTCACGTTCTTGGCGTCAAGTGGGCCGGGGCCCGGCCTGATTTGTGATTTTAACATGTTAATAAAACAACTGTTTTGTCCTCGCATGGGTTCCCAAGGATGGGCTCCCCTGCTGGGTATTTAATCTATTAACAGAAGTTAAAATATCAAGTGCACAAATAGAGATTAATCGTTTATTCATAGATAATGGGAAGTGAAAGGAGTACATGCTTGTGGTCTCAGGGAGGTACCTATATGGCACTACCCCCCGAGACTTAGGAATATTTTAAGATAATACTAAGTCTGAAAAGAATAATATTACTGATAATACTTGCGAAGGTGCTCCGCATTCCAGGCTCTTGGGATCAACTTGTCTTGCATATCATTGAGGTGGTAGGTTCCCTCCCAGAGCACCGACTTTATCTTGTAAGGGCCTTCCCAATTTGCTCCAAAGACTCCGTGACTCACCACCTTGGTGTTTGGCATGACCCGGCGCAGAACCAAATCTCCCACTTTGAAAGTTCGGGCTCGAACTTTACTGTTATAATACCTAGCTGTCCTCTGCTGATATGCCGCTATCCTGATCTAAGCATCTTCTCGAGTTTCTTCGATCATATCCAAATCGAGCCGATGATTGACCTCGTTTGCCTCTGAGTCATAGTTATCCCTTCGAAAAGATCCTGCTCCCACTTCTACGGGCACCATAGCTTCACACCCATACACCAGAGAGAAAGGAGTCTCTCTAGTTGTGGTTCGGGGTGTAGTGTTGTAAGACCATAGGACCTGGGCAAGCTCCTCTGGCCATACTCCTTTCTTCTCTTCAAGCTTTGTCTTTAAGGTATGCTTAATGATTTTATTAACAGCCTCTGTCTGCCCGTTACTCTGGGGGTGGCAGACTGCGCTAATGCTCTTCTGAATCTCCAGCTGCTCACAAAACTCTCGCATTTCCTTGCTATCAAATTGTTTCCCATTGTCAGATATCAGCTTGTAAGGGATGCCATAGCGACATACAATAGCCCTATATACAAACTCCTTGAGCTTTTTCACTGTGATGGTGGCTTGGGGCTCGACCTCTGCCCACTTAGTGAAATAGTCTACCGCAACCACCGCATACTTGACGCCTCCCCTGGCCTTCGGGAGTTCCCCAATCAGATCAATTCCCCACATGGAGAAGGTCCAGGGGCTCATGAGGGATGTGAGAGAGGCCACGGGGCTGTTGTAATAATTGGCGTATCGCTGACACTTATCACAAGCTCGGGAGAATTCAAAGGCATCTTTTTTCAGCATTGGCCAGTAGCAGCCTTGACAGAGGATTTTCTGAGCTAGAGAGCTACCCCCGAGTGATTGCCACAAATGCCCTCGTGTACTTCCCTTAGGATGTAGTTGCATTCATCTCCATCTATGCATTTGAGGAGAGGCACACTGAACCCTCTTCTGTATAGAATCCTGTCGTATATCACATAGCGGGCTGCTTTATATTTTATCCTCCTTGCCTCATTTTTTTCGTCCGAAAGTGAACCTTTTTTAATGTATGCAAGAATATGTGTCATCCATGTGGGGCCGAGCTCATTATTGAGGCTGTCCACCTCGTGCTCGGGCACACTAGGTTGCCTCTGTATATCAAGGGGCACGGTCCCTAGCAAAGTGCTCTCGCGGCGTGAGCCAAGCTTAGCTAGCTCATTCGTGCCTTCATTCTGCCCACGCGGGATTAGTTCCAGCCTCACCTCGTTGAACCTCGCGATTATCCTCTGTGCACACTTCAGGTAAAGCTCTGTTCTCGGCCCCTTAACTTGATACCCCCCGTTTATCTGATAGACCACAATCATGGAGTCACTAAACACATTCAAATTCTCGACCTTCATTTCCAAAGCTAGCTTGAGACCGTTGATCAGGGCCTCATACTCGGCATCATTGTTGGTTGCATGAAAGGCCAGATGAGTCGCACGTCTGATCTTGTGCGCCTCTGGGCTGATTAGCTCAATTCCAGCTCCTACTCCATCACCGTTAGAAGCTCCATCCACAAATAGGCTCCACCATGGGGCACTATTTTATCTCTTCAGTCCAACTTCTTATGTGCTAGGTATAACAACAAGGGCTCTCGGCTCCACCTCTTGATGTGGAGGAAATTCTAGCAAAAAATCGGTCAGGGCTTGGCCTTTGATCGTAGTCCTTGGCTTATAATCCACCTCGAATTGGCCGAGCTCAACCGTCCACTTCAACATTCGACTAGAAGACTCTGGTTTATGCATCACTTGTCTGAGGGGGTAGGAGGTTCGCACTTCTATCTTGTGTGCCTGAAAATAGGGCCTCAGTTTTCGGGAGGCCAAGATTAATGCATATGCTAGCTTTTCGAGGCTTGTGTATCGAGTCTCGGCATCGGCTAGCCTTTTACTCACATAATATACCGGGAGCTGGACACCATCCTCCTCTCGGACTAATACCGCACTTATTGCAAAGTCGGAAACAGCCAAGTATAGGATCAAAGTTTCTCCTGCCTTTGGGTTGGACAACATTGGAGGGCTGCTGAGATGCTTCTTTATGCTCTAAAAGGCTTCCTCACATTCTTCGGTCCACTTAAAATCCCTCCCCGCTCCTTTAATTGCTGTGAAGAACTCTTGGCATTTATCGGAGGATTTTGAGACGAAGCGATTCAAGGCAGCCACTCGTCCCGTTAAGCTTTGAACATCCTTCACCCGTCGAGGGGACCTCATCTCGAGTAGGGCTTGTATCTTGGCTGGGTTGGCCTCAATGCCTCTATGGTTGACAATAAATCCCAAAAACTTCCCCGATTTGACCCCAAACACACATTTCTGGGGGTTGAGCTTCATTCTGTACTCCCTTAGGATCTGGAACATTTCTGCCAGGTGGCAGACATGATCCCTCGCTTCTTTCGACTTCACCAGCATGTCATCTACATAGGCCTCCATAGTTTTCCCCAATTGATGTTTGAACATCTTATTCACCAGCCTCTGATAGGTTGCCCCCGCATTAAGGAGCCCGAGAGGCATCCCGATGTAACAGTAAAGGCCCCGATCAGTAATAAAGGAGGTGTGCTCCTGATCTGGCCCATACATGGGGATTTGGTTATATCCCGAATAAGCATCCATAAAGCTAAGCAATGCGTGCCCAGCCGTGGAATCAACTAGCTGGTCGATTCGGGTAGAGGAAAGCTGTCCTTCGGGCAAGCTTTGTTCAGGTCGGTGAAGTCTACACATGTCCTCCACTTGCCATTGGGCTTCTTGACAAGCACGGGGTTGGCCAGCCACATGGGGTAAAAGGCTTCTCTCACAAGTCCTGCCTCCATTAATCTATCCACTTCTTCTCTGAGGGCTTCTGCCCTTTCTCCACTAATCGGCCGTCTCTTCTGCCTAACCCCCTTCTTTTTCGGGTCCAAGTTGAGCCGATGGCACATGACATTTGGGTCAATCCCTATCATATCAGAGTGTGATCATGCAAAGATATCCAAATTCTCTCTTAGGAAGCGGGCTAGATCCTCTCTCAAGTCAGGACTTAGGTTAGAGACTATTCTGAGTACCTTGGAGGGATCATTTGGGTCTACCAAGATCGGGATTGTGTCTTCTGCGGCCCCAGCCCTTTCGATCATTGGGGGCATTCTCGGGTCTAAATCTGCTCGAGCCTCGCTAGATTTTCCCATTTTCGTGATTGTCAAACCTTCCGTATCCTTGAGCTCGGGCTAGTGAGCTCGGGCCAGCTTTATTAAGCGTTCAGTGGCTGCAGTTACAGTGCGAGTGATTCCGTTGGGCAGGTCCATAGTGATTGTTGTTTCTTTGTGTTCCCACTTACCTCTCCTTGCAGCGATTTGTTCTTGGCTCTCTTCTTCATAACTTGCTTCCTTCACAATCCCCTCTTGTATCAACATGATGGGCTGCGAGGCTTCCATTAGCAAGGCCCCTGGGCATGGTTCCACCTGAATTCCCATGTGCTTGAAGTAGTTCCCGGGCAAATTCCTCAATTGAAATCAAATTACAAGTCTTTTGGCCCTCGGGACGTATCCTTTTCCTGCCCTCTGCCTCTTCCATGGGGACGTCGTATTCACCTGCTTCAGCTGTCTCCCTTGAGACGTTTCATGACTCGGCCGCCTTGAGTGCCTGATTGTAGAAGACCCTTGATTCGTATTGACAGCTCTTCAAGATGCCTACCCCGTGGGGGTTGGGAATTTTATCGTCATATGATGGATTGAGGTCACCATCCTCATCGCCCTCATAAGGGGTCTGCCCACTATAACATTATAGATACAAGGCTGGTCTACAACTGTAAATATGGCGATCTGGGTGGCCACATGAGGCTCTTCTCCTATGGTCACCGGGAGTTGAATTGTCCCTTTCACTCCGATCGAGTTTCCCGTGAACCCATACAAGTGCCCACCTGTCGTGGTTAACTCTCTATCCAACAATCCCAGTTTTTTGTAGGCATCATAAGTCAGAACATCAGCCGAGCTCCCGGTGTCCACCATTGCTCGGTGAACATTCACCGTCCCAATCTTCATTTTTATGACTAGGGCATCGGTATGAGGGTAATGCACCCATTTTGCATCGTTCTCTTTAAACACGATATCATCGGCCTCCTTTTCAAAAAGCTCCGGGGGCCTTTGGCTTAGATGGTCGATGTTGGTGAGGGGCTTGTCCTTTGCTTCCCGGGCATATCTGTCCATTGCCTTCCGGCTGTCTCCACCAATGTGAGACCTGCCTAGAATAATATGAATGCTACCAACCCGAGGGACCCTTTCTTTGTCTTCTTGGGGTGGAGGAGGGACGGTATGATAATCAGTCATGTGCTTTCGAACCTCCTTGACAACCCACTCCGTAAGCTTCCCTTGTCTAATCAAAGTCTCGATCTCATCCTTTAGTTGTCTACAATAAGCTGTATCGTGTCCGGTGGCCTCATGGTATGCACAATACTTTGAAGTGTCTCTTTTATTATAGTCTGTGAGAGGGGTTTCCTTCCTGAATACCCCCTTCCCTACATATGTAGCATATATGTGGTCGATAGAGGCTACCAGAGGGGTGTGTGTCTGCCATTTACTTGTATAAGGCCTTCCCGAATCTTTGGTGGTCTCTTTGCCACGGGCAGACTTTTTCGGGCTCGAACTACGCCGATATGTCTTCCTTCTCTCATCAGGGCTTGAGGATCAGTCCCTCTTATCTCGATAGCTTTCGCTGATTTTCAGTTCTCTCATCGATTTCTCTACCCTCTTGAAGGGTTCGGCTTGCTCATAGAACTCGGCCAAGGTCCTCGGCTCACTCGCTTGGAGGCTCTTCCAAAATTTCGATCATTCTTTCAGCCCTGCTATCAAGAAATTTTTGATGGTCTCCTCACTGGCTCCTCTCACCTTGGGGACCTCGGCGTTGAACCGACGAAAGTATTCTGCCAAGGGCTCCCCCTCCCTTTGCTTGATGTTGGCTAACGTAGCCACAGGAGGCGAATAGTGGAGGGTCGACTGAAATTGTCTGACGAACAAGTCCTCCAATTGCCTCCACATTCTTATGCTAGCCGGCCCCAACTTGGAGAACCATTGTTGGGCACTACCTCTGAGTGATGCCGCGAAGAGTCTGCAGCGGGTCATCTCCGGCACCTGATAGACTTCCATCTCAGTGTTATATTGTATAAGGTACTCCGTCGGGTCGGCTTCGCCGTTGAATAGAAGGTCGGGGTTGTGCCTAAACACCCAAGGTGGGGGGATGATCGGATAGCAGCCGTAAACGGAGAGGGGGCAGCCGAGGCAGGGGGCCCTCTCTTCTCTCGCTCCATCTCATTTAAGATCCTTCTCAGGTCCCTTACCTTAACAACTTCTCCTTCTCTGTCACCACCCGCATTACTCGAATGGTGTGAGCCCTGAGGTCGTTCGCGGCGTCCCCTTCCTCTAGCTCGCGCCTGCGACTCCTCTTCACGATTGTCTCTACGTCTACGTCGCTCCTCCCTCCTGGGCGAGGTGTGTTGACGTCTTTCCGGAGGGGTCACTGCCCATTCCCTTTTCGAGCCTCTCTGATCCACGGGCTCTTTCTCTTCTCTCTCCTTCTTACAATTCTCCAATTTGAGCCTGAGGTCATGCTCGCTTAGTTTTTTACCCACTCGGTCTAGCACGCTAGTTGACCTTGCCTCAGATGAAGCTAGCTTCTGCCCCGATCTCGTAGAGATCTGGCTGCCCCGCTCATAATGGCCTCGGGGTATATCTTTCTTTTCGTGCGATGTTTCTTTCTTCTGCTTGGTCTCGGTTGCCACATCATCAAAATCGCGGATCAGCTTCTTCTGAGGGCCTTTGCCCTTCCAGCTACGCTGTGAGACCTTGAGGCGGTGCGCCTTACGCTTGGCATTCCGGACCGAGCTTCTTTCTACCTTTGACATTCGGGCGTTGATCTGATTTATTTGATCGGCCAGCCCTTCGAGATACGTCATCACAGCCTGCCCGTCCACGGTTGCAATTGGTGAAGGTGGCGCCTGATTCTCTGGGGGCGTGTGTTCGACCTCAGTAGGGTCCTTCTTCTTGCCTCCGCTCCCTAGTGTCGGCGCTTGCTTGCTTTCTTTGGTCATCTTTCTCCCTAAGATGAATGAAGCACTCCTTCTAGCGCCAATTGTTATAGGGAAAATTTCGTATAACAGTGTTGTGGAGGTTAATGGGCGGAACAAAGATCAACGACGGTGTTTGAGGGCGGAGGAAGGTTGTTTGGTGGTGGCTGAGCTTGTATGTTGACTCCTTAAGAAAGAATAGGGTTTGTTATTCTCTGTCAAGTGTCGACTCCTTTCTCATACAAGTGCCTACGTACCCTATTTATAGGGATCAAGCCTCACGTAGTTCTTAGGGAACAAGTCACATAGGCTAGGGTTAGGACTCTTTAGCCCGTGCAGCCCAAGCCCATGATAGAGTCAGGCCTTCAGCCAATTTAGTCACGTAAATCTCAACCAGCTCCACACACTTCCTACAATCTCGCGACATCTCCGCAATCCTTTCCGTGATTGTAGGAACAACCCGTGTCGACCCCGAAATCTACGAGCAACTCAATCATCTATGAGTTACTTTCCATATCAAGCACAAAGTCCTCTAATGCAGGCCGGCCTGGCGGCCTCGGCCCGCACCGTCTTCATTTTTAATTAATAAATATAATATTATCTTTAACTCCATTAGATGTGAGCTCATGGGCCCAGCCCGCGTGTGGGCAACCGAGCCCAGCTCGAGTACTGTCACTTGAGCCCTCTTCACATGAAGTCACTTGAGCCCACTTCGCATATGAGAGCCCAATCGGCAAGTATGTGCCTACCTTACGGGCGTGACCCAGCTCGAATGTCACGAGCCCAGCTTGCATGTTATGAGCCCAGCTCGTATGTCACGAGCCCAGCTCGCATGTCACGAGCCCAGCTCATATTGGTCCATGATTCTAGCCCACATATGATAGTCCAGCCATTTAATGCACCTAAAGGGACCTGTTTAGGGCCCATGACCGAAAGCGGGCATAACAGTTTCCATTCTTATTAACACCTACCTTGCCATTCCTATTTTTACTAGACCTTTTCTTCTTGTCTTTCATGTGTAAATCCTTCAGCTTTTGCTTAAGCTGTTTCTGAGTCATTGAACCAATATTTACTGAGTTGGTGTGAACTTATTCACTCTTTTCAGCAATGAAGTTTGATCTAGGTGCAGAGGTAGTACCTTCGTCATGAATATATTCAACATTATTAGCATTTGGATTAAAATTAATGGTCTTTACTTGAACCTTGTTCAATTTGACCTTACTATCAGTTTTTATTGGTTCAGTTTTCTCAGTTTCTTCTCCACTTTTCTTATCAGAATTAGATTTAACTGAATATCCTAATCCTGATCCCCAACAATCCTTTTCTAAGATCTCCTGAGTTGTCTTTCCTGAGTTAGTCCAAAGTTTAATGACTTCTCTCTTTTTAGCTAACTCCTTTTCTAGATAAGCATGTTTTTCTAACAATTTTTCTTTAACATAAACAACATTATCTCTTTTTTTTTTTGAAATCTTAACATGGAAAGCAACTCAGTTTATAGGTAATCATTACTTTTCTTAAGCACAGAGTTTTCACTCTTGATCCTATTATTTTCTAAGGTTTGATCCCTAAAAATAACATGCAGAGCCTTAAGAAATAATCTTAATTCACAGATATCATCAGTATCAAATACAAGAGTAGACTGAGGTACCTTTAATTCAGCAGTATTGGTCTCAGCATCTACATTTGTTATGAGAGCATAATTGATCCCATCATCTGAGTCTGATGAATCATCCCAGTTTCTCTTCTTTGAGATCAAAGCTTGTTTCTTCTCAGCTCTGGGTTTTCTGCAGTCAGCTGCAAAGTGTCCAAGTCCATCACAGTTGTAACATCTCTCCTTTGACTTGTCAGGTTTTCCAGATTTAGCTTCCTTCCAATCAGTATCTCTTCTATTGTTCCTCTTATTAGAGTTTGAGGAACTAGAGCCTTTTATGGAAAATCTTCTCCCTTTCTTGAAGTTTTTGTAGACCATCTTTTTGAAACTTTTAACTAGTAGGGCAGCCATTTGATCCATATCTTCATTGTTGTTATGATCACTATCAGTATCTGATTCAGTATCAGGATTTGAGTCATCATCAGAATTTGATGATTCAGTATCTGACTTAGCAATCATGGCTTTCCCTTTGGAGTAGCTTTTCCTCCTAGCTTTCTCCTTTGGCTTCTCTTCAACATTGAGTGCAACTAGTCTAGATTTTGATCCTATCCTCTTGCTCCTGTGCTCCATCTCTAGTTCATGAGTTTTTAGAACTCCATAGATCTCATCTAGAGGTGTGATGTCGAGTTGATAGTAATCCCTGATCGATGTGACTTTAAAGTCCCACTTTTCAGGAAGAGCAAGTAGGAATTTCAAGTTTGAGTCTTCCAAATCATATTCTTTATTGACAAGGGATATGTAATTTAGCAACTTCTGAAATATGTCATAGATCTCAGTTAGGGATTCATTGTCCCTTGAGTCAAAGTGCTCATATTCTTGAGTAAGCACTGTCCTCATGTTCTTCTTGATAGCAGTTGTACCTTGACACTATACTTCTAAAGCATCCCATATCTCTTTTGTTGTTTTACATCCAATGACTCTATTGGACATAACACTATCAAGACTACTGTGCAGGATATGTCTAACCTTAGCATCCTTCATGATTGACAAGATATCTTCAGGAGTGTAGTCCTTCCTATATTTGTCTATCATCTTCTCTGGTTCTCCAGCAACCGAAACAGCTACCTTCATTAGTTTATGAGGACCATTATAGATCCTGCTTGAGTATTCAGGATCTGTGGCTTCCAAAAACATGGCCATCCTGACTTTCCAGATTGGATATTCATGCACTTTCAGGATGAGCACCTTGATTGCTTCATACCTACTCATGTTGCTGCTTTTCTGTGATGTGGCTGGGGGTTTTGGCTTCAGATCCAGATCCCGTGTTTCTTCTTCTCCTTTGTCTGACATGGTTGGTCAATCTTCAGATCTTAAACTGTTTATATGTTAACAACAAGCTCTGATACCAATTGTTAGGCCCTTAATCAACTGTAGAGGGGGGGGGTGAATATAGTTAATACGATCAACTAGATAAAGCTTCAACATAATCAAACAGTTTTTATATAAATCTTATAAAAACTTATTACACAAGTACTCTCTCGAAAGGATGAAAAAATATCCTTGAGAGCTGCGAGGTTATGCGAAAGATATAACAATGTCGTAATGCATATATATAGCATGAACCTAAACTATGCTTTTATATAGCACAACTACCAATATATAAGGAATCCTATTCTATTAACAACAAGGAAATATATACAATTGCTTCTGAGATAAAGTCATTCACCGCCTTGAAATTCCTGTTTCCTTTTCTTATTCAAAGATCAACTGATGTCACAAATACTAATCTTATCATCCGTTGACATCATCATCCGTCGATTACCAACATCCGTTGATGTCATCATCATCCGTTGTTGCTTATACTCATCATCCGTTGATGTTTGTAATCATCATCCGTTGATACTTCTGATAGTTTCTGTTTGATATCATTAATTGCTCCTAACATTTTCCTACATTACCATAATGTCGTTGAAATCTCCCATAATACACCAGGGCATCGTTGACCTTCCAGCTAGATCGCGTAGTAAATTCTATGAGTCCACTCTTCTACTATTCTCTGGATAGCCATAATAGCCTGTATACCTCCATCGACCCAAATTCTCATTAACAACTTCAAAATCTATAAATTTACTACAAGTATTAATAACATGAACCCAACCATTATTTTTACATAAAGACACCTCCTCCATGTCCTTGAGCCCCGACCACACAGCAGCCAGCAAATCCCAACTGTTTACAGACTTTTTCTATTTTCTTTTTTTTACTAATGTCTCACTTACAAAAATAATACTCGGCATATATTAATTTGTGATTTCTTTTTTGAAATCGACTGCACATGGTTGGGCCACACCACGATAGCTCCAAACTAACCAACTCATGATGATGGGCGGGCCTGGAGTCCAGGACCCGCCAGCTGCATGTTTTTTGGCCCAGTAGCATAAAGATCCTCCGTATCATGCATATCACACAACCCATTATTTCCTCCACTAGTTTCCTCATCCAATATCCTCCTTTTCAGATCAATCACAACTACTTCACTGTAGACATTATCTTTCCTTCCTTTTGCATTATCCCGAGTTTGAATTTATGTTGACATAACTACATCCCCCTTTTCCCGCGCCAAACTTTCTTTCTGTATAATTGTCATTGCTCCATTATCCCCTACAATCTCACGGACCACTCCTTCAATTTCCATGAATCTCGGCTGCTCTATTCCCCCTTCCTGCATTGTGCTTGATTGTTCACCATGGCTACCCTTCCAAGGCCACCGGTTTCCACCAAGATTACGCAACCATCTGGATCCTGAATTATTCTTCATATTTTTTGGATGGAGCACGTAATCATGCACCATATGCTTTCTCTACCAATTTATCTGGATTAACATAAACAATGTAACAATCACGCTCAGAGTGCCCCAACATGACACACACGAAACAAAATGTCCCTAATCTTTCATATTTGAAGTTTATCCAGTTCTAGTTATCACCCTATCTTTTAAGCTTTATTCTTCTTTTTAATGGGTTATCCACACTCATTGCCACCCTAATACGCATACTTAGCTTCCATACTCCTTCAAAGTTCAGTGGGTATGACTTAATATATCTCCCAATTGACATTCCCACATTCCTCGTGATATATTCTGATACGCACCCTCAAGGAATATCATGAACCAACACCTATATCTCGAACTCATTCAACTTGACCACATGTGGGTCTTCTGCATCCTTCAATTGGTGAAAAATCAACAATGCTTATTCAAACGACCACGGTCCCCCATCTATCACCTTCTTCAGATCCATTTTATGGAAGAAAAAAACGAATATCGATAGCCTCCCAAATTGTGCACTTCCATGCCCTCCTTTGGCCGCCACAGAGATGCCATGACATTTTGCATTGCAGAAAAATTAACATTTTTCTTTGTCAAAAACTTGCCCACCAGAACATATGTTTATTTTGATTCCATGATCTCATTCTGTTCCACTATAATACCTCATTCCTCCTCATCTTCCATTTTGAGATTAGCGTATAGATCCTCCAATGACCGCTGAGAATGTGCCATATTTAATTGTAATGATATATTGGGTGAAGTGTAAAAAACGGAAAGGTAGTCATATACGCGTGTTAGTTTTAGTCTGCCTCTAGTCCATATTTTTATTATTTTAATGTATACATATGTTTTGCTCATTAATTTTGAATATAAGGAACCACTTCGTCTCCCCCCTGGTCTAATCAAAAAGGAACGCGGCGGTATTTCAAGGGGCTTATCCACCCTTTCTGCCTTTCTCCATTACACCTGTAAGTTGTTCTTGTTCAGTTACTTGTCTTCTTTCTTAGATTATATTTTGTGTCTCTAAAGTGAGGTTTGATTCAAAGTAGTGATCTTGGAGTTACGACTGACCTAGGTTCGTCCTCTTCTAGAACAGTTTCCACCCGCAACTCAGGTAAATGTCCTTTTGAAGAAGGGGATAAAGAATCAGCCTTTAATCTTAAATATCTAGAAATCACTAATTTAAACTCTTGTAATTCATTCTATTTTATGAATGAAGAAGATCTTTTTTCGGGTGTTGAAGCAGTCTCAAAAATTTCTCCTCCTATGTATCCTGGTACTGTAGCGTATAGGGAGAGGATAATTCGCGAAAGTTTAGAGCTAGGTCGGGTTGACCTCATGGTAGTAGTCTGGACTATATTAGCCACTTTTCTAACCATAAGTTGAATATGACGAAGTTGAAGTCGTGGGTAAACCTTGGTAATGGGCATAGGTATCGAGTGGTGGGAGCCGACAACCGTATGTGGATGATGTCGGAGTTTGGAATGCATGACATTCCTCTAATTATGTTTGAGTACGGTCTTCGGATGCCGATGCATCCATTTCACTTAGCGATGTATGAAGCCATAGGTTGTGGGGTCGCTCAGCTGTCGCCTAATTTTATTGCTCAGATTAGTGGATTTATCGCACTATGTAATGAAAAAGGTCAAATTATTTCTATAAAATTGGTTTTATCTTTATATTGTGTTCGGTATCATAATGGGCAAGTTTATTTTGATACTCGAACCAAACGGTCGAAGATTGTTAGTGTAAAATCGTCGAATTCTGGTTATCATCCAAAATGGATTTATGTGGGAGGGAAAGATATAGAGTTTGTTAGGCCTTGTCGGAAAGTAACTCAGTCGACTATTGATTATTTGAATAATCTAGATAAGTATAACACAACGTATCTTGATTGATTCCACGGGTCGAGACCTGTTTACACACATACGGACCTAAAATTTCTCAATTCTTAGAGAATCATCATCGTAAGAGTAGAGATTTTTTTTGTGTTGTTGAGAGTTTATTGTTCTTATCTGGGTTTTCTTTTTGTATGCATATCTTTATTAATTGTTCAATGATTTACTTGTTCAGTTGCGGGGAACTCCTTGAAGAAATTATTGGAGAGTGGAGTTTTAGGAGAGATGGATAAGGCTATGGTGATGCTTATGAAGAAATATGTTGTCGGGGCTGTTGACAAGCCGAGAGTCGATGAAAACCCTTCATCTTAATCAGTTTCTATCGAGTTGTTGGATGAATTTGGGAATAAGGCTGTTGGTGGTTCTGAGAGAATTGTCGGTGGTGTTGGTGTTAATCATCCCCATAAGAGGTTGATGAGTGAAGTTGTTCAACCTTTGAATGTTACGGCTAAGAAGAATTTGGAGGATGTTGGAGGAAGTGGAGTGAATAGAACATTGACCATCGTCGGGAATTGGGGGATAATGCGTCCTACCGTCGACCCTGAAGCGAGTAAAGAGGTAGTTCATGTTGAAATCCGTCCTTCGGAGCGATGGACCAGAGGGTCGACGGTTCCTCTTCGAGCCTTTTGTGTTTCAACCTTCCTCAGGACTCAAGTGCCTATGCTAAAAGATATCGAAATGAGCATGTTGACCGATGCTTGGGTCGTGCAGGGTGGGAATTGTATTCATCTTATTCCTTTCCTGTGAGCTTTTTATAGTTTAGTTTGATTAAAGTCTTTCCTCAAAATTCTTTCTTTTTGTCTGGTGTTACCAGTATTTGTCAGATTTTATGAATATATAGGAGAAATATAAAGCATATGAGGATAGAAGTCCCCCGTCGAAGCTTGAGGAGGAGCTCGACCTTTTGAGGGATGAAAAGAGGAAGATTACGAACGAACTGGGTTAGGCGAAGGGTCGTGTTGTTGAGCTTTCCAAGGCGAATTTTGGCTATTGGGAAAAGGTAAATTATTTTGCTTTTATTTTCTTCCCCCCTCCCCATACTGTTATGTTTACATAAGCTGATAATGTTATTTTGTTAGGTGAATGATCTTGAGGTTTCTAATGTAAACCTTGGCAAAGACGTGGAGGATCTTGGAGTTAAGTTAAGAGACATGGAGATTTCTTTGAATAATGAGAAGAAGCATCGAGAAGCTTCGGGTGCTGAGCTAGCGGCCCTTCGCAAGAAATACGAAGCAACGGAAAAGGACAATAATGCTTTGAAGCTCGAGGTGCAAAAATGAGTTGAAGAGATTGTATGGGCTCTGAGAGATGGGTATGCGCGTTGCTATACTAGAATGGAATAAGCTGGCTTCGACGTATCAAAGCATAGTTTTGAGAATTATCTTCGCGACTATGTCACTGCCAATAAGGAGAAAGAAGCTCCCCGTGGTGATCATTTCGACCCTTGAAGACGAGGAATGCCTCATTTAGTGATGTATTTGAACTATGAAATTTTTAACGTCTTTTCTTAAGATTTTCTCTCAAAATTTGCGAACTGAGTTCCCAGATTTTATCGAACCAATGTAGTAACTTGGTATTGCTTTAATTTTTAATTAAGTGCTAGATGTTTGTTTCAAAAAAATGTTTTTTATGATATGTTTTTTTGTTTAGATATTATTGTGCTATTTTGTGTCAGGGAAAATTACTTGACTTTTTTCTTTTTTACCATGATTCGAACTTGGCTGTTTTGAAGATACTGTTTTTAGTTTGGCACATTACAGCTAGAATTGTTGTTACAAGTTTGATTCATCCTAGAATTTGAATTCTTTGTTATGTTCATAACAAACATTGATTTTCTATAAGTGAATTTCATTAAATGTAAGATTTGTAATAATCCGCGGGATTTTTTAGCGAAGGTATTAGATATAATTGATGATATCTGGACATAAATTATCAGAAGTTCTTATCAGGACTTATATCAGTATTTACTGAAGAGTGACGTCATCAGTACATATATCAGTACTTGATGATCAGTAGATGATAACATCAGGATTTGTCACATCAGTAGATATTCGAGGAGGAAAAGAAAAGCAGGAATTCAAGGCGGTGAAGGACTTTATCTCAGAAGCAATCATACATGGATATGTAATAGGTTTCCTTATTGTAAAAGACTAGGATTCCTTATTGATTGTGTAATTGTGCTCTATATAAAGCACATATTAGGTTCATGCTATAAGCATTGCGAACATTGTTATATCATTTGCATAACCTAGCAGCTCTCAAGGATATTTGTTCATCCTTTTGAGAGAGTACATTTGTAATCAGTTTTTATCTATTTATATAAAAATTGTTGATTATGTTGAAGCTTTGTCAAATTATTTGCATAAACTGTATTCATCCACCCTCCTCTACAGTTGATTACGGACCTAATAATTGGTATCAGAGCTTGTTATTGACATACAAACAGTTTAAGATCTCAAAATTAATCTTTAATGGCAGACAAAGAAGTACCACATAATCCAAAACCACCACCCCCAGCCACATCACAGATTAGCAGCAACATGAGTAGGTATGAAGCCATCAAGGTGCCAATCCATAAAATACATGAATATCTAATCTAGAAAGTCAGGATGACCATGTGCTTGAAAGCCACAGATCTTGAATATCTAAGCAAGATTTATGATGGTCCTCATAAACCAATGAAGGTAGCTGTTTCTGTTACAGGAGAACCAGAAAAGATGATTGACAAAGAAAGGAAGGACTACACTCCTGAAGATATTTTATCTGTTATGAAGGATGCAAAAGTCAGACACATCTTGCACAACAGTTTTAATAGTGTTAAGTCCAATAAGATTATTGGATGTAAGACAACAAAAGAGATATGGGATGACTTAGAAGTAAAATGTCAAGGCACAACTGTTATCAAGAAGAACAGGAGAATAGTACTTACCTAAGAATATGAGCACTTTGACTCAAGAGATAATGAGTCTTTAACTGAAATCTATGACAGATTTGAGAAGTTGTTGAATAACCTGTCTCTCGTGGACAAGGAATGTGATTTAGAGGACACAAACTTGAAGTTTCTACTTGATCTCCCTAAAAAGTGGGACTTAAAGGTCACATCAATAAGGGATAACTATCAACTTGATGACACACCTCTAGATAAGATCTATGGAATATTGAAAACTCATTAACTAGAGATGGAGTAAAGAAGCATGAGAAAAGGATCCAACTTTAGACCAGCTACACTCAAAGTTGAAGAGAAGCCAAAGGAGAAAGCTAGGAGAAAAGGCTACTCCAAAGGAAAAGCTATGATTGCAAAGTCAGATACTGAATCATCAAATTATGTTGATGACTCAAATACTGATAATGAATCAGATACTGATAGTGATCATGACAACAATGAAGACATGGAACAAATGGCTACTCTATTGGTTAAAAGCTTCAAGATGATGGTCTACAAGAACTTCAAGAAAGGGAGAAGATTTTCCAGAAAAGGTTCCAGTTCCTCAAACTCTGATAAGAGGAACAACAGAAGAAGTACTGATTGGAAGGAATCAAAATCTGGAAAACTTGACAAGTCAAAGGAAAGATGCTACAACTGTGATGGAATTGGACACTTTGCAGCTGACTGTAGAAAACCCAAAGCTGAGAAGAAACAAACATTGATCTCAAAGAAGAAAAACTGGGATGATTCATCAGATTCAGATGATGGGATCAATTATGCTCTCATGGAATATGCTGATACTGAGGCTGACAATGCTGAATTAAAAGTACCTTAGACTACTCTTGCTTTTGATACTGATGATATCTATGAATTAAGATTGTTTCTTAAACCTTTGCATGTTAGTTATGGGGATCAAACTTTAGAAAATAATAGAATCAAGAGTAAAAACTCTGAGTTAAAGAAAGGAATGATCACCTAGAAATTGAGTTGCTTTCTATGCTAGAAATCCAAAAAGAAAGAGATAATGTTGTTTATATTAAAGAAAAACTGCTAGAAAAACATGCTTATCTAGAAAAGGAGTTAGCTAAAGATAGAGAGGTTATTAAACTTTGGACTAACTCGGGAAAAATAAATTAGGAAATGTTAGAGAATGGCTGTTGGGGATCATGATTAGGATATGCTAATAGATCTAATTCTGATAAGAAAATTGAAAAAGAAACTGAGAAAAATAAACCAGTAAATACTGATACTAAGTACAAATTGAACATGGTTCAGTTGGAGACCATTAAGTTTAATCCAAGTACTGATGTAGTTAAATCAGTTAATGAGGTAGGTTCAACCTCAGCACCTAGATCAAACTTAATTATTGATAAGAGTGAACAAGTTCCCACAAAATCAGTAAATATTGGTTTAATGACTCGGAAAAAGCTCAAGCAAAAACTGAAGGATTTACACATGAAAAACAAGGAGAAAAAACCTAGGATAAACATAAATGGCAAGGTAGGCTTTAATAAGAATGGTAATAATGTAACTCCTCCTAATGCACCTATAAAGGCATGTTTAAACTGTGGCAGTACTAATCATCTTGCTAATTCTTGCAGGAAGAATAAAGAGATAAATATTGTTCCTCCCAAATAGGAGTTTAGAATAGAACAATTAGATATAAACCACAGAGTTCTTGTTTTCGTTGTGGTAGGGTTTTGCACTCTATTTATACATGTAAAGAGTATCACAGTTTATATTATGATTACTATGAACTAAAACCCTCTTTAAATAAAGAAAAAACTGTTTCTGCATGTGTAAATACTGATAGTAAGGATGTTAACATAAACTCTAATAAGAAGTCTTCTGCTGCATATGTTAACAAACTTAAAAAGGCCAAAGGGTCCAAGCAAGTCTTGGTTCTTAAAAACATTAACTGATTTTAAATACTAATTGTAGGGTAACAGGAGAAATACTCTAGTCTTGGACAGTGGATGCTTATGATACATGACTAGTTATAAATCCCCGCTATCAGAATTTGAGGAGAAAGCTGGCCTAAGTGTTTCTTATGAAGATGGCAACTTAGGAATAATCTTGGGATATGGAAAAATAAAAATTGGAAATGTCATCATTGAAAATGTAGCTCTGGTTGCAGAGCTCAAGCATAATCTGATCAGTGTGAGTCAAATCTGTGACAGAGGTTACCATGTGAACTGTAATATCCGGGAAAATTATGTGAATATTATATGTTAAATGAATAAATATTATGTGTTTTCTAAGTTCAAAGTGATTATTGCCGTAATATTAGATGCTGTAGCTGTTATGTGTGTTTCTGTGTGGGCCAGAAAATTTTTCGATTGATTAATATGTGTTAAAACTGCAATTATATGAATCGATCTGTAATTTGGACTCGTAGTTAATTACGTCTTTATCAAGGTACTTGTTTTATCTCATTTATATGCATTTGAATGTATTTTATGCATATTCGGGTTTTTCTGTTAATTGAAGTATGGTTTCGTTTTTCGAAAACGAACGGACCGGGACCCCACTGGGACGTTAAAGTCCATAAAATTCATGTTTTTTTTATAAAATTTTACGTATTTCAATTATCCAATATTTTTGCATTTTTGAATTATTCGCAATGTTTGGGGAATTTTGACATTAATTTTGTATTTTATTGATTTTAAAATTATTCCCCTTAATTATTATTTTGGGGCATAATTATTTTAATTTGGAGATAAAAACACCCTTATTTGATTTTTGGGGTATTTATTTGATAATTAATATAAATAGCTGATCAGAAATATTTTATTCATTTTATTTTATCAAATTTCTGAAAAATAGAAATAACCAAGAACAAGTTTTGGGTATAAGATTTTGTGCAAGAACTTCGATCAATGATTCTAAAGGTTTCAGGAATCGGTTTTTGATGTGTAAATAGTCGAATTAAAGCTCTTTTTAAGCTCTTCAATTTGATATCAGTTTCAATACCTGAGATTCAATAGTGGTAAAAATCGATTCTTTAATTTTGTTCTTGAAATTCAATTTTTATTTGTAAGGATTTTTGATTGATTCTGATATTACCAATAGTTTTAGATGATGATTTCCAGTCGCTTTGATTATAAATTTGCGTTGTTTGATTCCCGAAATGTTAAAGTCGAGTTCTAAGTTTTTTTAGATTTTTCAAATTGATTTTTATGATTATTGTGATGTTCTTCATGATTGTTGAGGATATAGATAGTTTATAATTGTTCAGGGCTTTGATTTCGGATATAAATCGCGAGTTTTGGTTGTGGTTTGATTGATTTCATTGTTTCACCGGAATCGAAGCTCGGGTCGCCGGTTTCTATGGCTTCCCGGCCGGCATTGTTGTTCCCAGGAGTGTTTAAGCGGTTATATGACTGTATTAAACGGTTGGTAGTGTGTTAAATTAGTTGGTAGGTGAGGAACGCTAAAAAACGAGCTGTTAGGGGAAAGGAAAGGGTTGGCCGGAGTTAAGTCCGGCGACCGGAACGGCCACCGGTTTCTTGGTTTCCCCAGATTCCGGCGGACCTGTTCTTGGCCCAACCCGGTTCCAACCCGATGGGTTTTGTGGATAACCAGGTTTTGATTCTAATTTCCCCAACAGTTATTCTGAAAACTGTTTCTGCCTTTTTCTTTTTAATTTTAATTCAAAATTCATTTTGTTTTACTAAAAATCAGTTATTTTGTTTTCGAAAATCATTTACTTATTATTTTTATTTTTAAAAATTATTTTCTTAATTATTTTAAATTTCCTAAAATGATTTTCTTTTATTATTTTCAAAAATTTAATTTGATTTAATTATTTATAATTTATTTTAGTTAATTATTTATGAGTTTAATTAATTGATTAATTCATTTAATCAATTAATTTTATTTATAAATAGTTAAATAAATGTAAATTATTTATAATTGATTCAAATAATTCTTAAAAATTATTTTTAAACTTTTAAAAATCATATTTTGGTATTTAAAAATCAATTAATATTATTATTAATTGATTTAATTCTATTTACTTTTTATTTTATTCATAATACATAAACCGTTCGTGCGTTTAATACGAAACGAACGCGTACAGACTCAGAATAATATTACGCTTTCAATAAAAAAATACCTTTGAGTTCTAATTTCTTTTGTACTGCAATGTCATTTGATTTGTTAGTCCTTTTGAGTTGGTATTTGATCGGTAAATGCTAATAATGACTTGATTTTAATTCAGAACGTACTGAAACCTATATTTTGACGATCTGACTTATGTGTTACATGAAATATGTGATTACGTGTTATACAAGTATCATGATTACGTGCTATGTGATATGCATGCTATCTGTTTACAGTTTTAAAATGCCATGATTAGTTATAAACGATCGGGTAGAGGTCAAGACGTATAGTTACGTCGATTGAGTTTGGTTCTGTCAGTTAAGATAGTCCTTTTGTTAATAGAATCGAGTAACAAAGAGTGCGGTCAAGTGTTAGACAGAGATAGTAGCAAGCAGCTATAAGCAGAATTATAGTAAGGGTTATCGAGCATACCAGGAAAGTACCCCTACCTTCACTTATCGTTCAAGTGACGTTTATTTCGAATCATATTATGCAAGTATTTATATCTTCACTTATCATTCAGGTGATACTGACTCTGAACTTTATTCTTTCAATTTTCCATACTATTCTAAGTTCAGAATAGTTAAATGTTTTTAAATTTCGCTACAAATTACTCTATACAGTGAAGCTTTGAATTGAGATTAGTGAATAACTAATTGTTCTGGTTATTTCGCCATTGGTTGTTGTAATAACCCCCAAAATTTTGAACTTTTTGTAACCCTTATGAATAGTGTTTTACCTGAATGAGAAAATTTTTCATGTCACACTATGTAGGGGTTCTGTTATGGATATTCTGAGATTTTATTAGTACTCTATATGGTATATAAGTGTATGTAAAGATCGTTAGAATCCAATTCGGAACACTTTGATTTTTCCCGGAAATCCACTAGATACGGAAAGAATTGAGTATAAGGTAACAGGAAAAAAGATTTAAATTAAAGGATTATAAGAGAGGATCATAAAAGGAATATAATATATTAAGAAAGGTTAAGGGAACCTAAGTAATAAGATCCCGGGTATGATCCCTCAAACGATAAACGAAAACGAAAGTTAAGCGAACCGTACAACAGATCAGCGGTCATTAGGCAAACAATTAGGAAGTTAATCAAAGGGATTAGAGAGGATCATGTCACCCAACCAATGAGAAAAGGACAAGGAGGGAAATATGACATCATAGCATGACATAAGCATGACATGGGAAGGAAGGAAATGTGGTGGAATATTAACCACACAAAATTAAGGTTAAAAAGGTAATTAACTAAAACAAAAACAAAACCAAATCAACCAAGCCAAACAAATCATTTTCATCAAAACACAAAATCATTTCTCTCATTCAACCAAGAACTTGCTCTCGGCTTTTCCACTTTTTAAAGAAAGAAATTTTCAAAATTCAAGTTCAAGGCTTCCTAAATTGGTAAGATAATTCCCTAGTCATCCTTATGCATAGTTATGGTTATATCATGAGTTTAAGCACCCCATTCATTCTCAATCTTCTTCAATAAATCAATGAAGAAGACAATGAATAGTGATTTCAAAGTTTTTAACTTGAATTTTTCTTGTTTTCCTTTAAGATCCAAGCATCCCTAAGACTTCTCAAGGCTTCCCAAGGCCTCCTAGCTACTCCCACCACTTCAAGGAAGGTATATCATCTCCAAACCCTAGCTTTACTTTGTTAAATAGGATGATTCTAGTTGTTATGGTGGTATAGTAGCTTAATGCTTGTTGGTTTAGAATTTGGGTTGGAGTGGTAGTGAAATGGACGGTGAATCTTGTTGTTTTGGTTAAAAGAACTTAAGTATAGTTAAATTCAAGATTAAGCATAAGTATAAATGTTAATATTGAATTGATTGGGGCTGTTATGATGTGATAAGGATGGACTTTGGTTGTATGAATGGATTGAGGTTGAATTGTGATGGTTTTTGAATGATTTAAAATTGGGAAATCGCGTAAACATAGCCGTCGTAATGTCCGATTTACTTTAGACTGATTTTGTTCATAACATTAGGACCCGAGAATCCCCTGCTAGATTATGACCATTGCCATGTTTAGATAGTTCATGTTACGAGCTTCGTTTTGATATGTAGTTCTATTGATTCCGATATACGGTTTAGGAGAAACGACCGTTTTAAGTAACGGCGTTTCGCGAACAAAACATTTCCCCTCGCCTTACTTTGAATATAGGTTAAAGACCAAAAAGGGTTAATTAATGTATGAAACAATTATGGTAAGAGTGTTAGGCAGTTGGTAAGACACTCGCGAAGGAATCGCCTTAAAACTCGTAATGGTTAAATTATTAAAATGGTGGAGCCGAGGGTACTCGAGTGACTTAAGAGAATCAGTAAGCGCAAAACAAGCGTTAGAGTCTAAGTTGGTTAAAGTATAGATTTACAAGTGACTTTGGTTTAATTCCAACTTACTTGTTGTTTATAGGTTACCAGACTCGTCCCGAGCCTTTTATCACCCCCAGTCGCTCAGGCAAGTTTTCTACCCGTTATACTGTTGTTGTGATGTATATATGTATATGCATTATCTTGCGATAAATGCATGTTGGTTAATTAGCAAATGTTGCGATATATTGAAGCATGCTGATATGGTATATATATGCATGCCTGTTTCGTATTCTTGCCATATATATCTGTTTGTTCAGTTGATAATACCTATGCTAGAGAATAGCGGTAATTTGCATATACCCTTAGTATAGGGACCCAAAGGTGAAAACATTTTCTAAAACCGGGAGTTGAGGATCCCGAGTAGATTTGATATATATACATATATATTTATATATATGGTTATAGTTTTCAAAACTATTAATCGAATAAGGTTTATTCGATAACTTTATTTTATTAATGAATATTATCTTGAATATTCATTCGAGGACTTATGACTCCTTTATATTATTTATTGAATATTACTTGAATATTCATTTGAGGATGTATGACTCCGTTATATTATTTAATGAATATTATTTATAATATTCATCCGAGATATTATGACTCCGCTTATTATTTAATAATATTCTTTAATTTATTAAAGAATAATGTTTCGATAATCAAACTTATTTTCGATTATTCAAATAAAGATAGTACTTTTGTATAAGTATATCTTTGATTATTAAATTTTCATTCAAGTAAGAGTTTTTGAAACTTCTACTGCAATTATTTTGATAAAGATTATTCTTTATGGGAATATTATTTAAATAATAATATTCAGTTATTTCTTTTATTTTGAGACTGATTTACTTCATCAAATCAGCATCATTCTAAACACTCTTTAAAGGGTTTTCAAGTCTTTAAAATGATTTTCAAAAGTTAGAGCGGATCCCAAAACTCATTTTTATATTTAAGATCTTCCTTTTTAAAAAGGGGATTTAAATACTCGCTCAAAACCTGAGGGATCCGGCTCGGTGGTGTGTTTTATATTCGCAACAAGGTTGTTGTCTTGATAAAAGAGTTTTTGATTACTTACCCAATATTCGGGAAGTAAAATTCTTGGAACAAGTTAATCCATTAACAGGCATCGCCTGGGAAATATCGGTGAGTTTTCCTTTCCAACTAGATACGACTTCTTGGTGGAGCCGTATCAACAAGTTTCTACTTGGGGAAAGTGGGGACGAGCTTTACGTTTCAGAGTCATGGATTTCATCTGAACTAGGAGTGGCGTAAGTGGCCGAGTAGCGCCGACCCAGCCTTGTTATTATATTGGCCCAAATGGCCTGGAACTTCCGCTAAGGCGGTCCATTCCTTAGGAGTTCAGTGTTCGGTTGACAAGTAAATCCGACAGGTTCTCCTCTACATGTAGAAAATGGTGGGGTTGTACTACTACGACTGATCATCGTAAGTGGTCTTCCTGGCGCGGCAAACTCCCGTAATGAGTTCATCATCCATTTGGATAATTCTGCAACACTACCCGTAGCATTTCGATCGAAAGGCTACGAATGGGTGGTTGCCGAAGCATTGACAGGGTCAAACAGTTTTATTGGTGTATCCATTGAATGAAGTATCTCGTAACTTCATTTCTTTTCCAAATATTTCAAAGATCAAATATTTTCAAGTTTTATTTGTGGTCTCATCTATGGGATGACCTCTTGAATCTTATTATACTTTGAACAGTAGTAGTTCAAGTAGATTTCTAAAAATGGTATAAGTATAGTGAAGTAATTGGTAACTTCATCTTCTTTTAAACTTATATCCAGTAAGTAATTACCTTACTCATGATAAAGAATTCTAGTAAGTATCCATTTAGATACTTGTATTATTGTTATCACTATATATTATTTTGCGAGCTGTAAGGCTCACTCTTGCTTTATTTCTTCATCACACAACAACAGTTAGGAAAGATGGCCAGACTCCAGCAGACCCAGCGCAAGCGCGTGGGAAGCGTCCCGCGTCTTCCCGTTGATGTTGTAGCTGCTATAGCTGCAGAGGTAGATCTATTGGTAGATCAGGCATTCTACTTTTGAGAATCAAATTATGTATAATTATAACTTGTGGCAGATAATGGCAATTAACTGTAAATTTATCAAGTAATCATTTTGGGTTGTAATAACTTTTAATTGTGGATTCAAGGACTTGTACATATTTCAATTTCATCTCTGAGACTATAACGGGTTGTGGTGTGTGTTAGTGTGGGGTCAGAGTATAGGGTTATTTATTATTAATTAAGTGAAGTGATATTGTGGAAAGAAAGACCGTGACGACCCGGATCCCTGACCCCGGATCTGGGGGTGTTACAGAAATGGTATCAGAGCTAAGCGTTATAAACCTCAGAGATGATGCGACGATATAATAACAAACTCACAAAGATAATAAGAACTCTTGCCAAGTTCATGGTCGGACTACTTAAAGTAGTGCTGACAGTTAAAACCCTTACGGGAACCCTTATAAGTATCATGATAGTAACTTAGCTCGTTTAATGTGTAGGCGCCTGAGATAGAGGACCCTGAGATGTTCGAGCGTGAGCATGATGAGGCACTGCTAGATGTTGAGGATCAGGAGGAGCCTGAGATGGAGGAGAATGAGGAGGACCCCTCCGAGGAGTCAGAGACGGAGGTCATTGCTATTTCAGATGAGGAGGACCCCTCAGAGGAGTCAGAGACAGAGGTCATTGTTATTCCAGATGGGGAGGACCCGGATGAGGTCCCAGTAGCTGAGGAGCGTGTCGGACCTATGGTAGTGTATGCTGGTACCCCTTTACCCACACTTCTGGTGGTCAGAGCTCCTACCCCTCCACCACTATCTTGGATCCCCTATGATGACAGCTCAGAGACCCATACTTCTGAGCCTAGGCAGACTGAGGAGGCAGCCCCAGCGGCTCCGGATTCACCACCTCTTGACCCTGCCCACAGGCAATCTTCGTTAGCCCACGGCTATGTTCAGGATGTACTGAGGACCCGAGTGGCTGTTGCTGAGGCCCGACTGGATGAGGCCAGGAGGGAGTTGGATGCGGAGAGGGCGGGTAGGCGTACCCGAGCTTATGAGACTAGGGCTTCTATACCCCGATCCTTGAGGAGGGAGCTTACGGGGATAGAGCTCACGTCCCGAGCGAGACTCAGATCTCTCCAGGGGAAAGGCATGGTAGGATCTCCAGGCGGCAGGCCGACTATATCTTCCGTCGTGTGATGGAAAGGGTATGGGAGCTGACCCGCTCCGGTGTATGATTCAGGATTGTCGATGGAATAGTCTAGTTGTCTAGTTAGCCGAGGCCTTAGTAAGAGCCAATTTTTTGGGATAGTTGACTTGTATATAGCATCCATTTTTCTGACTATACAGATAGACTCTTGTGTATCACTTTTGGGACAGATGGCTGTAGCACTGTTGTACTTTTGACCAGATCAAACTATGTATTTCTCACATTATGTATATATTTGTTTCCTTCGGTTCAGTTCCTTAGTGACGAGATCACTATTTTTATCATTATTATTACTGTACTTCGTATTAGAACTGTCATAATATAATAGAATTGCGAGATACGTTCTCCCTATTATAAGAGCTGTGCAAGGCACAATGTTGTATATGATTGTGACCTAACGTTGAATTTCCCAATAATATTTTTTTATCAGAATCATGCCGCCAAGAAAGATTGGAACTAGGGCGAACCCTGGATCTGAGGACCAGGGAAGCCATAATCAGGACAATAGAAACCAAGAACACAGTGAAGAGGAAGATGAGGATTATGTGGAACAGGATGACTCCCTGTATGAAGAGGAAGAGGAAACATATGATGTTGAGGGATTTGAGATAGAGGCTGAAGAAGGAGAAACTGAGGTTGAGCAACCAGTACCAAACCCAGGCATGGATCCCATGGGCCAGTTCATGCAACTCCTAAGGCAGAACTTGGAACGTCAACCCAACCCACCCCCTCAAGGAAATAACAATGTTGTGGCAAACTCTTTCAGGGTTTTTAAGTCCCTTAAGCCCCCTGAGTTCCACGGATCAGCCGACCCAGTTGAGGCAAGGGCATGGTTAAAGGAAATGGAGAAATCCTTTGAGATTTTGAGTATCAATGAGGCACAAAAGACTGTATTTGCTACCTACCTTCTGAAAGGAGAAGCCAACTACTGGTGGGAGGCCAAGAAAAACATGGAGACAGATGCTATTATAACCTGGGAGAGATTCAGTCAGTTGTTTCTAGGAAAGTATTTCACGAGGTTTATGGAAAACCAGATGGAGCTCAAGTTCTTGGAGCTAAAGCAGAATAATTTATCTGTAGTAGAGTATGAAGCAAAATTTACTGAGTTATCAAGGTTTGTGCCGGAGTTTGTGAGCACCGAGGAAAAGAAAGCTAGGAGGTTTCAGCAGGGACTGAAACCGTGGATTCAGAATAGGGTGGCAATCCTTGAGCTTACGGATTATGCCACTCTGGTGCAAAAGGCAACGATTGTAGAAGCCGGAAGTGAACAGATGCAGAAGGAAAGAGAGAAGAAGGGAATAAAGAGGAAAAGTATGAGCATGGGTGGGGTTCAGCAGGAAGGAGCTTCCCAACTAGATTTAATCGAGGAGCAGTGTCCCTACCGGGAAAGAACACTGGGTGTAAGCGGCCAATGAGCATGAATGTGAGCCAGAGCGGCCAGAAGTCAAGAATGTCCTATTCCAACCGGTCCCGACCCCCATTGCCATCCTGTAACACTTGTGGAAGGATGCACACTGGGGAGTGTAAAGGAAAGCCAGTAACCTGCTTTAAGTGTGGGCAAGTGGGTCACTATTCTCACAAATGCCCTTCGTCAGCCCCTGCCGTCATTCCAACCACCAATTGTCATCAGTGTGGACGCCCGGGTCATTGGAAGAGGGAATGCCCAATGAACAAACCAGCAGCTTCAGGAGCCAGCAGGGCTGCCTCCAATAAGCCACCTACTGCAAGGACTTTCAACATGACAGTCCAGGATGCTATGAAAGATTCGGATGTGATAACAGGTACCCTTTCTCTAAATTCAGTCAGTGAAAATGTTTTATTTGATTCGGGAGCAACTAAATCTTTTATATCAAAGGACCTTGCGCGTAAGTTAAGACTTAAGGCTGAACCCTTGAAAGAACCCTTACAAGTAGAAATAGCCAATCATGAGATTATTCCTGTTAACCAAATTCACCCCACCTGTGAGATAGGCATTGGGGAGCAATCTTTTAGTGTTGATCTGATTCCTTTTAAATTAGGAGAGTTTGATGTAATTTTGGGAATGGACTGGCTATCTAGCAATGATGCTCAGATAGACTGTAAGGGGAAGAAAGTTAAGTTAAATATCCCAGGGAAGAAAGAAGTTATATTTAGAGGAAAGAGGCAGACGCAGAAATTTTTGACTATGGCCCAGGCCAGAAGGATGCTACGAAAAGGAAATGAGGCCTACCTAGCCTATGTGGTGGACACGCAGAAGGAGGTGCCCAACTTACAAGATATTCCAGTAGTCAACGAATTTGAAGACGTATTCCCACAAGACCTTCCGGGATTACCACCCGATAGAGTGATTGAATTTGCTATTGAGTTGGCCCCAGGGACGGCGCCAGTTTCAAAAGCACCTTACCGGTTAGCCCCGTTAGAAATGAAGGAATTAGCTATCCAATTGCAGGAACTCTTGGATAAGGGTATGATAAGACCCAGTGTGTCTCCGTGGGGAGCACCAGTTTTATTTGTTAAGAAGAAAGATGGGAGCATGAGGCTGTGCATAGACTATCGAGAGTTGAACAAGCTAACCATAAAGAACAGGTACCCATTACCTAGAATAGGCGATCTGTTTGACCAGCTAAAGGATGCTGTTTATTTTTCCAAGATCGACCTGAGAACTGGATATCACCAACTAAAGATTAAACTCGAAGATATTTCCAAGACAGCGTTCCATACCAGGTATGCGCATTATGAGTTCTTGGTAATATCCTTTGGATTAACCAACGCCCCAGCGGCTTTCATGGATTTAATGAATAGAGTATTTAAGAAGTACTTGGACAAGTGTGTGATAGTTTTTATCGATGATATTTTGATCTACTCCAGGACTGAGGCAGAACATGCAGAGCATTTGAGGATAGCTCTAGGAATACTCATAGAGGAGCAGTTATATGCCAAATTCTCGAAGTGTGAATTCTGGCGGAATGAAGTACAGTTTTTAGGACATGTGATCAATAAAGAAGGAGTATTGGTCGACCCCTCCAAGATAGAGGCGGTCTCAAATTGGCAAAGGCCAACCACACCCACAGAGGTAAGGAGTTTCATAGGATTGACCGGCTACTATCGTAGATTTGTACAGGACTTTGCGAAGATCGCAGCCCCTTTGACACGACTTACTCGTAAGACAGAGAAGTTTGAATGGACGGAGAAATGTGAGAACAGTTTTCAGAAATTAAAGAAAAGGTTGGTAACGGCCCCAGTGTTGACATTGCCGGACGGAAAAGGAGATTTTGTGATATATAGTGACGCGTCGCACAAAGGATTAGGGTGTGTGCTTATGCAGCACGGTAAAGTGATTGCGTATGCGTCGAGACAACTGAAGGAATACGAGATTAGATATCCTACTCATGACCTTGAGCTCGCGGCAATAGTATTTGCCTTAAAAATTTGGAGGCACTACTTGTATGGAGAGAAGTGCAAGATTTTCACAAACCATAAGAGCCTCAAGTACATATTTACGCAGAAAGAGCTCAACATGCGCCAGAGGAGATGGTTAGAACTAATCAAGGACTATGATTGTGAGATTCTCTATCATCCGGGGAAAGCCAATGTGGTGGCTGACGCCCTTAGTAGAAAGGAAAGACTCAGAATGATAATGACTTCGGAAGAATTGATAAGGGATTTTGAGAGAATGGAAATAGAAGTAAAGGTAACCGGAACCAGAACTGAAAAGCTTTTTGAGATCTCAATGTAGCCAGAGTTATTGGAAAAGATCCGATTGTGCCAAGAGAAAATAATGAATGAAGGCAGAAAGTCAATGACTGGAGAGGAGATCCATACTGAGAAAGATGATAAAGGGATAATGAGGTACTCCTACCGGATTTGGGTTTCGAACGTTCAAGAGCTTAAAGATGAGATTTTGGATGAAAGCCATAGTTCAAGGTATTCCATTCACCCGGGAAGTACCAAGATGTATAGGGATTTGAAGGAATATTACTGGTGGCCCAACATGAAGAGGGACGTAGCAGAATGGGTAAGCAAATGTTTGACTTGCCAAAGAGTAAAGGCAGAGCACCAGAGACCCGGTGGACTTTTACGACCCCTGGAGATTCCCGAGTGGAAATGGGAACAGATAGCGATGGATTTTGTTGTAGGCTTTCCAAGGACGAAAGCCAATCATGACGCCATATGGGTAATTATAGACCGACTGACAAAGTCAGCTCATTTCATTCCTATCAATGAGAGATACACAGTCGATAGACTGGTGGACATTTACCTTAAGGAAATAGTGACGCGACATGGAGTCCCAGCGTCCATTGTCTCAGACCGAGACCCCAGGTTCAACTCCAGATTTTGGAGGAGCTTTCAAGAATGTGCGGGGACCAAGTTAAATATGAGTACCGCGTACCATCCCCAGATGGACGGGCAGAGTGAAAGGACCATCCAGACACTAGAAGATATGTTGAGAGTCTGTGCAATAGACCTTAAAGGAAGTTGGGATGATCACTTGCCGTTGATCGAGTTTTCTTATAGCAATAGCTTTCATGCTAGCATCGGAATGCCGCCTTATGAGGCCCTGTACGGAAGAAGGTGTCGATCTCCCTTATACTGGGATGAAGTGGGGGAGCGGAAGATGCTCGGACCCGAAGTGGTCCAAAGGACCAAAGATATAGTGGATCTTATCAGAGGGCGACTTGTAGCAGCCCAAGACAGACAGAAGAAATATGTAGACCTAGCCCGAAAGGACAAGGAATATGAAGTAGGGGACTTAGTACTGCTGAAAGTATCCCCTTGGAAGGGATTAATGAGGTTCGGAAAGAAAGGAAAACTAAGCCCAAGATACATTGGACCTTTTGAGATATTAAGACGGATTGGAAAGTTAGCTTACGAGCTAGCCTTACCCCCTAACTTGCAACAAGTTCATAATGTGTTCCATGTGTCAATGCTAAGGAAGTATCATCGGGATGCCAGACATATAGTGGAGTACGAGCAAGTGGATATGCAACCAGATCTGACTTACGTGGAGAAGCCAGTGAGGATTATAGATAAGAAGGATCAGGTGCTTTGGAACAAAGTGATCAAGCTAGTCAGAGTACTATGGCAGAATCATAATGTAGAAGAATCAAAAGAATTGAGTATAAGGTAACAGGAAAAAGGATTTAAATTAAAGGATTATAAGAGAGGATCATAAAAGGAATATAATATATTGAGAAAGGTTAAGGGAACCTAAGTAATAAGATCCCGGGTATGATCCCTCAAACGATAAACGAAAATGAAAGTTAAGCGAACCGTACAACAGATCAGCGGTCATTAGGCAAACAATTAGGAAGTTAATCAAAGGGATTAGAGAGGATGATGTCACCCAACCAATGAGAAGAGGACAAGGAGGGAAAGATGACATCATAGCATGACATAAGCATGACATGGGAAGGAAGGAAATGTGGTGGAATATTAACCACACAAAATCAAGGTTAAAAAGGTAATTAACTAAAACAAAAACAAAACCAAATCAACCAAGCCAAACAAATCATTTTCATCAAAACACAAAATAATTTCTCTCATTCAACCAAGAACTTGCTCTCGGCTTTTCCACTTTTTAAAGAAAGAAATTTTCAAAATTCAAGTTCAAGGCTTCCTAAATTGGTAAGATAATTCCCTAGTCATCCTTATGCATAGTTATGGCTATATCATGAGTTTAAGCACCCCATTCATTCTAAATCTTCTTCAATAAATCAATGAAGAAGACAAGGAATAGTGATTTCAAAGTTTTTAACTTGAATTTTTCTTGTTTTCCTTTAAGATCCAAGCATCCCTAAGACTTCTCAAGGCTTCCTAAGGCCTCCTAGCTACTCCCACCACTTCAAGGAAGGTATATCATCTCCAAACCCTAGCTTTAATTTGTTAAATAGGATGATTCTAGTTGTTATGGTGGTATAGTAGCTTAATGCTTATTGGTTTAGAATTTGGGTTGGAGTGGTAGTGAAATGGACGGTGAATCTTGTTGTTTTGGTTAAAAGAACTTAAGTATAGTTAAATTCAAGATTAAGCATAAGTATAAATGTTAATATTGAATTGATTAGGGCTGTTATGATGTGATAAGGATGGACTTTGGTTGTATGAATGGATTGAGGTTGAATTGTGATGGTTTTTGAATGATTGAAAATTGGGAAATCGCGTAAACATAGCCGTCGTAATGTCCGATTTACTTTAGACTGCTTTTGTTCATAACATTAGGACCCGAGAACCCCTGCTAGATTATGACCATTGCCATTTTTAGAGAGTTCATGTTACGAGCTTCGTTTTGATATGTAGTTCGTTTGATTCCGATATACGGTTTAGGAGAAACGACCGTTTTAAGTAACGGCGTTTCGTGAACAAAACATTTCCCCTCGCCTTACTTTGAAACATAGGTTAAAGACCAAAAAGGGTTAATTAATGTATGAAACAATTATGGTAAGAGTGTTAGGCAGTTGGTAAGACACTCGCGAAGGAATCGCCTTAAAACTCGTAATGGTTAAATTATTAAAAATGGTGGAGCCGAGGGTACTCGAGTGACTTAAGAGAATCAGTAAGCGCAAAACAAGCGTTAGAGTCTAAGTTGGTTAAAGTATAGATTTACAAGTGACTTTGGTTTAATTCCAACTTACTTGTTGTTTATAGGTTACCAGACTCGTCCCGAGCCTTTTATCACCCCCAGTCGCTCAGGCAAGTTTTCTACCCGTTATACTGTTGTTGTGATGTATATATGTATATGCATTATCTTGCGATAAATGCATGTTGGTTAATTAGCAAATGTTGCGATATATTGAAGCATGTTGATATGGTATATATATGCATGCCTGTTTCGTATTCTTGCCATATATATCTGTTGGTTCAGTTGATAATACCTATGCTAGAGAATAGCGGTAATTTGCATATACCCTTAGTATAGGGACCCAAAGGTGAAAACATTTTCTAAACCGGGAGTTGAGGATCCTGAGTAGATTTGATATATATATATTTATATATATGGTTATAGTTTTTAAAACTATTAATCGAATAAGGTTTATTCGATAACTTTATTTTATTAATGAATATTATCTTGAATATTCATTCGAGGACTTATGACTCCTTTATATTATTTATTGAATATTACTTGAATATTCATTTGAGGATGTATGACTCCGTTATATTATTTAATGAATATTATTTATAATATTCATCCGAGGTATTATGACTCCGCTTATTATTTAATAATATTCTTTAATTTATTAAAGAATAATGTTTCGATAATCAAACTTATTTTCGGTTATTCAAATAAAGATAGTACTTTTGTATAAGTATATCTTTGATTATTAAATTTTCATTCAAGTAAGAGTTTTTGAAACTTCTACTTCAATTATTTTGATAAAGATTATTCTTTATGGGAATATTATTTAAATAATAATATTCAGTTATTTCTTTTATTTTGAGACTGATTTACTTCATTAAATCAGCATCATTCCAAACACTCTTTAAAGGGTTTTCAAGTCTTTAAAATGATTTTCAAAAGTTAGAGCAGATCCCAAAACTCATTTTTATATTTAAGATCTTCCTTTTTAAAAAGGGGATTTAAATACTCGCTCAAAACCTGAGGGATCCGGCTTGGTGGTGTGTTTTATATTCGCAACAAAGTTGCTGTCTTGATAAAAGAGTTTTTGATTACTTACCCAATATTCGGGAAGTAAAATTCTTGGAACAAGTTAATCCATTAACAGGCATCGCCTGGGAAATATCGGTGAGTTTTCCTTTCCAACTAGATACGACCTCTTAATGGAGCCGTATCAACAAGTTTCTACTTGGGGAAAGTGGGGACGAGCTTTACGTTTCAGAGTCATGGATTTCATCTGAACTAGGAGTGGCGTAAGTGCCCGAGTAGAGCTGTCCCAGCCTTATTATTATATTGGCCCAAATGGCCTGGAAGTTCCGCTAAGGCGGTCCATTCCTTAGGAGTTCAGTGTTCGGTTGACAAGTAAATCCGACAGGTTCTCCTCTACATGTAGAAAATGGTGGGGTTGTACTACTACGACTGATCATCGTAAGTGGTCTTCCTGGCGCGGCAAACTCCCGTAATGAGTTCATCATCCATTTGAATAATTCTGCAATACTACCCGTAGCATTTCGATCGAAAGGCTACGAATGGGTGGTTGCCGAAGCATTCACAGGGTCAAACAGTTTTATTGGTGTATCCATTGAATGAAGTATCTCGTAACTTCATTTCTTTTCCAAATATTTCAAAGATCAAATATTTTCAAGTTTTATTTGTGGTCTCATCTATGGGATGACCTCTTGAATCTTATTATACTTTGAACAGTAGTAGTTCAAGTAGATTTCTAAAAATGGTATAAGTATAGTGAAGTAATTGGTAACTTCATCTTCTTTTAAACTTATATCCAGTAAGTAATTACCTTACTCATGATAAAGAATTCTAGTAAGTATCCATTTAGATACTTGTATTATTGTTATCACTATATATTATTTTGCGAGCTGTAAGGCTCACTCTTGCTTTATTTCTTCATCACACAACAACAGTTAGGAAAGATGGCCAGACTCCAGCAGACCCAGCGCAAGCGCGTGGGAAGCGTCCCGCGTCTTCCCGTTGATGTTGTAGCTGCTATAGCTGTAGAGGTAGATCTATTAGTAGATCAGGCATTCTACTTTTGAGAATCAAATTATGTATAATTATAACTTGTGGCAGATAATGGCAATTAACTGTAAATTTATCAAGTAATCATTTTGGGTTGTAATAACTTTTAATTGTGGATTCAAGGACTTGTACTTATTTCAATTTCATCTCTGAGACTATAACGGGTTGTGGTGTGTGTTAGTGTGGGGTCACATCATAGGGTTATTTATTATTAATTAAGTGAAGTGATATTGTGTAAAGAAAGACCGTGACGACCCGGATCTCTGACCCCGGATCTGGGGGTGTTACAGTTGTTGAGATAACTCGGGACTATGAGAAATGGGAAGTTATTAAGGATGTCATTTGATTCGATTCCTTTGACGGAAAATTGTTTTTTTTATGGGTTGGATGGTTGCGTAAGAGGCCGTGGTGGCGGTCTAGCGTGAGCTATGTGTTATACAGGATATAACACCTTGCTAGGCCGATATGTGCCTTGGGTACCTTGTGTTTAGTTGGATATGCTTCGGCATACCGGTATTGCTCCGCGGCTGATCACCGGCGGCAACACACCGTCGTTCGAGGATTCCAATCCCAAAATAAAATACATATGCAAATGTTGTTTATTATTAAGATATATATCAGTTTTGATACTGTTCAGGTATTGTGGTTTGGTTTTGTTCATCAGATATATTGTTGTAGTTGTTCTAAATCATAAGCCAAATACTGCTTGTTGAGCATTTCTTTCGCTCACACTTGTTTCATATCCTGATTCTTTCAGCTAGGCCAGGGCAAGCTTGAGTTCCAGGTCTGACCAGAAGTTGTGTGCTTGTAGATAGTGTGGTGTGTTTCCAGGTAGACAGTTTGGGACGCTTAGCTACTCCAGAGGTTTGTAATAAAATTTGAATAAGTTGTAAAACTAATTAGACTTATGGTTTGTGATAACAATTGGTTTGTATTAGTGCCTATTCCATACTATAACCTGTGATCGATCCAGTTGCATGCAAGGGGTGATATTTATTATATTATTCCGCTGTGATTATTTTATTATGGTTTATTGGCTAGTGACCCCCAAATCTAGATCCCGGGTTTGGAGGGCGCCACAGGTTGGTATCAGAGCTACAGGTTATGGTCACTGAAACATGCTTAGGATTGTCATAAGTGAGTCATAGGAAGATCACATAAGATAGACGCGTGTAGTTTAGCTCTTGTAGGATTAAATTTAGGTTATTAGGCTGGTTTATAGTTAAGTTGTCAAGGTTCCCTGTCTTCTATTTAGCTCTTGGCTTTTGTGCCATTTCTTTGCTATTTTGTTGGTTTTGAGGATGGTAAGAAGTGATGAAAAAGAGGTTGGAAGGTTGTGTTGCAACCCTATCCACTGTTTGTTGGGTTATTTGAGATTTTGAGCAAGAGTTTAAAAGGTTTAGATAATTCTTCGTCAATTTTCTTTGTGTTATTATTCTCGAGATAATAAGAAGGATTATGTGATAATCATGTCGCTTGTTTTAATATGGAAGCAAGTTTATGATATTTTGAGAAGAGATAATGCTGAGAATCTTGATATGCTAAAGAATTGCTACATATTTGACACAATGCTTGACATATTATTATATATGTTGCTTGTTTTCTTACCAGAATAATGGAACCAAAGAGAAGGAATAATTTAGGAGAGGATCATACCGAGAGTCGGACAGATCCAACGATTGTCCAGATATTGGGACTGATGCAACAACAGGTATTGCATCTTACGCAGCAGCAACAACAGCAGTAGCAGCAAGCAACAACACCACCTGTAGTGACTTTAAAGAAATTTCAAGCGGTGAAATCACCTGAGTTCAAGGGAAGTGCTGACCCCGTGGAAGCCAATGCATGGCTCAAGGAGATGGAGAAGGCTTTTGACTTAGTCGGAGCAGGAGCTGAACAGAAGACCAAGTTTGCAAGCTCCTTTTTGAAGGGCGGGGTGAACTATTGCTGGGAATCCACGCGAGCATTGGAAGGAGGTGAGTTTATAACTTGGGAAAGGTTTACAGAGCTGTTTCTGGAGAAGTATTTCCTAAGGTACATGAAGAATCAAATAGAGATCAAATTCTTGAATTTGACCCAGGGAGATCTTACTGTCGCTGAATATGAGGCTAAGTTTACTGCGTTAGCAAGGTTTGTGCCAGACCAGGTTGATACAGATGACAAGAAAGCAAAAAGGTTTGAACAAGGATTGAAGTTTTGGATTCTGAATAGAGTGGCCATTTTTGAATTGACTTCATATATGGCAGTGGTTCAGAAAGCAATGGTGATTGAAAGTAAGAGTGACATATCTCATCAAGGAAAAGATGGAAAGAAAAGGAAAGTAGAAGCCTCAGGAGGTCAGCAACAAGGTAATTTCCAGGGCCATTTCAATAAATGGCTAGAGTTTCAGGATAATAGGAGTGTGGGATTCAAGAAACCACATCCAGGAAATGGTAACCGTTTTCAGAATTCAAGTCAGTAGAGGCCCAATCGTCCACCAGCGTCAGATTGCAAGTTTTGTGGCATGAGGCATTTTGGGATTTGTAATCAGAAGGGACACTATACTAATGAGTGTCGAAGTCAGACTACAGCTCAGAAATCAGGGACAATGTGTTTTAAATGTGGGAAGATGGGGCATATTGCCAGGGACTGCCAAATAATAGAACCAGCAGCTAATGTGGCAAGAATTAAAGCACCGCCAGCAAAGAATCAGCCAAAGGCCAGGACATTCAATATGACTATGAAGGATGCTATTCAGAGTTCAGACGTGGTTGCAGGTACGCTTCCAGTCAACTCGGTAAATGCTAAAGTTCTATTTAATTCTGGAGCTACAAGGTCATTTATTTCTCAAGATTTTGTCGATAAACTGTATTGCAAAGTTGAATTGTTAGAACAAGTGTTAATGATAGAATTAGCTAATAAGAACCAAGTTCCTGTCGACCGAGTGTGCCTGAGGTGTGATATTGAGATAGCGGGACATCATTTTTATGCCAACTTAATACCTTTTAAGTTGGGAGAATTTGATGTTATCTTAGGAATGGATTGGTTATCAGAGAATAACGCTCAAATTGATTGTAAGAATAGGAAAGTGAGACTTCAGACCCTGGATAATAAAAAAAAGGTGATATTTCGAGGAAATAAGCAGGAAAAGAAGTTTTTAACGATAGTTCAAGCGAAGAAGTTATTGCGTCAGAATTGCTAGGCGTATTTGGCCCATGTGATAGACATCAGCAAAGAGGTTCCCGTACTCGAAACAATTCCAGTTGTCAATGAGTTTCCAGATGTCTTTCCAGATAATCTACCAGGATTACCTCCCAACATAGAAATCAAGTTTGTAATTGACTTAGCACCCAGAACAGAACCAGTTTCCAAAGCTCCATATCGAATGGCACCAGTGGAAATGAAAGAATTAGCAATTCGGCTGCAAGATCTTTTGGAGAAAGGAATTATAAGACCCAGTGTATCCTCGTGGGGCGCACCAGTACTGTTTGTCAAGAAGAAAGACGAGAGTATGCGACTGTGTATTAACTATCGAGAACTGAATAAGCTGACCATTAAGAACAAGTATCAATTGCCCAGAATCGATGATTTGTTTAATCAACTAAGAGGCGTTGTATGGTTTTCTAAGATTTATTTAAGATCTGGATATCATCAACTGAAGATCAAGCCAGAAGACATTCCGAAGACTGCATTCAGAACCAGATATGGGCATTATGAGTTTCTAGTGATGGCATTTGGATTAACCAATGCACTAGCAGCTTTTATGGATCTAATGAATCGAGTATTCAAGAAGTATTTGGATAAATTTGTGATTGTGTTCATAGATGACATTTTGATATATTCCAAGACAGAAAAAGAGCATGTAGAGTATTTGAGGATAGTTCTGGAGATATTGCGACAGGAGAAATTGTACGCGAAGTTTTCCAAGTGTGAATTTTGGTTAAAAGAAGTACGATTTCTTGGGCACGTGATTAGCAATAAAGGAGTGGAAGTGGATCCGTTAAGATTGAAGCCATAATCAACTGGGAGAGACCAAAAATGCCAATGGAAGTAAGAAGTTTTATGGGATTAGCTGGTTATTACAGAAGATTCGTGCAAGATTTTGCGAAGATAGCTACGCCGTTAACAAAGCTCACCATAAAGAACTAAAAGTTCGAATGGGATGAGAAGTGCGAGAAGAGCTTCCAAGAATTAAAGAATAGATTTGTATCTTCACCAGTGCTAGTCTTGCCAGATGATCAAGGAAACTTTGTAATCTACAGTGATGCGTCTTACAAAGGATTGAGATGTGTTTTGATGCAGCACGACAAGGTGATAGCCTACGCTTCAAGACAGCTGAAACCACATGAAGAGAAGTATGCAACGCATGATCTTGAATTGGCAGCTATAGTGTTTGTATTGAAGATATGAAGGCATTATCAGTATGGGGAAAAGTGCGAGATATACACGGACCACACGAGTTTGAAGTATATATTTACCCATAAGGAATTGAACATGAGGCAGAGAAGATGGCTAGAATTGATCAAGGACTATGACTGCACTATCAACTATCACCCAGGCAAAACAAATATGGTGGCCGACGCTCTGAGCAGGAAAGAAAGATTAAACATGATAACTTCATCTGAGGAATTGATCAAGGAATTTGAGAAGCTTGAAATAGAGGTCAGTACCCCAAGTATGTCTACGGATGTGTTGTGTGCAATGTCTTTTCAACTAGAACTATTGGAGAAAATAAGAAGATGTCAAGAAGAAGTCATGAGCCATGAACGAGACAGTTTGACAGGAGAAGAGATAGGGAGTCAAAAGGATGATAAAGGGATATTAAGATTTTCTTCCAGAATATGGATACCCAACGTAGCCGAGTTAAAAGATGAAATTCTTCGAGACGCTCACAATTCCAGATACTCAATTCATCCCGGGAGTACGAAAATGTACAGAGACTTAAGAGAAAACTTTTGGTGGCCAAGTATGAAGAAGGAAATTGCAGAATGGGTAATTAAGTGTTACACTTGCCAGCGAGTCAAAGCATTACATCAAAGGCCCAGTGGACTGTTACAACCATTGGACATTCCAGAATGGATGTGGGAGCATATTACGATGGATTTTATAATTGGGTTACCAAGGACCAAGGCAAATCATGACGCTATTTGGGTTATTATTGATAGATTAACGAAGTCAGCGCATTTTCTTCCTATCAACGAGAGATTCTCAATGGATAAATTGATTCGGTTATATTTGAAGGAAATTGTGACACGACATGGAGTTCCCGTATCCATAATTTCAGACAGAGATCCTCAATTTAATTCAAGATTTTGGAGAAGTTTTCAAGATTATCTCGGAACGAAGCTGAATATGAGTACCGCGTATCATCCGCAGACAGATGGTCAAAGTGAAAGGACAATTCAGACTATTGAAGACATGCTAAGAGTATGCACTCTAGATTTTGAGGGAAGTTGGGATGAACATTTGCCATTGGTTGAATTCTCCTACAACAACAGTTATCATGCTAGTATTGGAATGCCGCCTTATGAAGCTTTTTACGGGAGGAGATGCAGATCTCCAATATGTTAAGAAGAAGTTGGTGAGAGAAAGATTTTGGGTCCAGAATTGATCCAACAGACAAAAGAGAAAATAGAACTCATTCGGGAAAGATTAGTAGCGGCTCAAGATCGTCAACGCAAATATGTTGATCCTGCCAGAAAGGATATGGAATTTGAAGTTGGTGAAGCAGTGCTATTGAAGGTTTCCCCTTGGAAGGGTTTATCAAGATTTGGAAAGAAAGGAAAGCTGAGTCCGCGTTATGTTGGCCCATTTGAGATTTTGAGGCGTGTGGGAAAGGTTTCTTACGAGTTGGCGTTACCACCACACATGCAGCATATTCACAATATGTTCCATGTGTCGATGTTGAAGCGTTATTTGCCTGATTCAAATCATGTGATAGAATACGAGCCAATCGAAATTCAGCCAGATTTATCCTTTGTAAAGCGACCAATGCTGATTTTAGATAAGAAAGAAAGAGTGCATAGGAATAAGACTGTGTCTTTAGTGCGAGTCTTGTGGAGGAATCCCAAGGTTGAATAGTCGACTTGGGAGTTGGAAAGCCAAATGCGATCCAAGTATCCTCATTTATTTTCCTAGGCTGATTCTGAGGACAGAATCCTGTTAAGGGGGAAGGATGTAATATCCGGGAAATTTATCTGAATATTATATATTAAATGAATAAATATTATTTGTTTTATAAGTTCAAAGTGATTATTGCCATAATATTAGATGTTATAGCTGTTATGTGCGTTTCTGTGCGGGCCAGAAAATTTTTCGATTGATTAATATGTGTTAAAACTGCAATTATATGAATCGATCTGTAATTTGGACTCTTATTTAATTACGTCTTTATCAAGGTATCTGTTTTATCTCATTTATATGCATTTGAATGTATTTTATGCATATTCGGGTTTTTCTTTTAATTTAAGTATCATTTTGTTTTTCGAAAACGAACGGACCGGGACCCCACCGGGACGTTAAAGTCCATAAAATTCATGTATTTTTTTTGTAAAATTTTACGTATTTCAAATATCCACTATTTTGGATTTTTGAATTATTCGCAATTTTTGGGGAATTTTAACATTAATTTTGTATTTTATTGATTTTAAAATTATTCCCCTTAATTGTTATTTTGGGGCATAATTATTTTAATTTGGAGATAAAAACACCCTTATTTAATTTTTGGGGTATTTATTTGATAATTAATATAAATAGCTGATCAGAAAAATTTTATTCATTTTATTTTAGCAAATTTCAGAAAAATTGAAATAACCAATAACAAGTTTTGGGGGTAAGATTTTGTGCAAGAACTTCGATTAATGATTCTGGAGGTTTCAGGGATCATTTTTTGATGTGAAAATAGTCGAATTAAAGCTCTTTTCAAGCTCTTCAATTTGATATCAGTTTCAATACCTGAGATTCAATAGTGGTAAAAATCGATTCTTTAATTTTGTTCTTGAAATTCAATTTTGATTTGTAAGGATTTTTGATTGATTATGATATTACCAATAGTTTTAGATGATGATTTACGGTCGATTTGATTATAAATTTGCGTTGTTTGATTCCCGAAATGTTAAAGTCGAGTTCTAAGTTTTTTTAGATTTTTAAAATTGATTTTTTTATGATTATTGTGATGTTTTTTATGATTGTTGAGGATATAGATAGTTTATAATTGTTCAGGGCTTTGATTTTGGATATAAATCGTGAGTTTTGGTTGTGGTTTGATTGATTTCATTGTTTCACCGGAATCGAAGCTCGGGTTACCGGTTTCTATGATTTCCCAGCCGGCGTTGTTGTTCCCAGGAGTGTTTAAGCGGTTGTAGGACTGTATTAAACGGCTGGTAGTGTGTTAAATTAGTTGGGAGTTGAGGAACGCTAAAAAACGAGCTGTTAGGGGCAAGGAAAGGGTTGGTCGGAGTTAAGTCCGGCGACCGGAACGGCCACCAATTTCCGGGTTTCCCCAGATTCCGGCGGACCTGTTCTTGGTCCAACCCGGTTCCAACCCGATGGGTTTTGTGGATAACCGGTTTTGATTCTAATTTCCCCAACAGTTATTTTGAAAAGTGTTTCTGCCTTTTTCTTTTTAATTTTAATTCAAAATTCATTTTGTTTTACTAAAAATCATTTATTTTGTTTTCGAAAATCATTTACTTATTATTTTAATTTCTAAAAATTATTTTCTTAATTATTTTAAAATTCCTAAAATTATTTTCTTTTATTATTTTCAAAAATGTAATTTGATATAATTATTTATAATTTATTTTAGTTAATTATTTATGAGTTTAATTTATTGATTAATTCATTTAATCAATTATTTTTAAACTATTAAAATTATATTTTGGTATTTAAAAGTCAATTAATATTATTATTAATTTATTTAATTCTATTTACTTCTTATTTTATTCATAATAAATAAACCGTTCGTCCGTTTAATACGAAACGAACGCGTACAAACTCAAAAAAATATTACGCTTTCAATAAAAAATACTTTTGAGTTCTAATTTCTTTTATATTGCAATGTCATTTGATTTGTTGGTCCTTTTGAGTTGGTATTTGATCGGTAAATGCTAATAATGACCTGATTTTAATTCAGAACGTACTGAAACCTATATTTTGACGATCTGACTTATGTCTTACATGAAATATGTTATTACATGTTATACAAGTACCATGATTACGTGCTATGTGATATGCATGCTATCTGTTTATAGTTTTAAAATGCCATGATTATTTATAAACGATCGGGTAGAGGTCAAGACGTATAGTTACGTCGATTGAGTTTGGTTCTATCAGTTAAGATAGTCTTTTTGTTTATAGAATCGAGTAGCAAGGAGTGCGGTCAAGTGTTAGACGGAGATAGTGGCCAGCAGCTATAAGCAGAATTATAGTTAGAGGTTATCGAACATACCAGGCAAGTACCCCTACCTTCACTTATCGTTCAAGTGACGTTTATTTCGAAACATATTATGCAAGTATTTATATCTTCACTTATCATTCAGGTGATATTGACTCTGAACTTTATTCTTTAAATTTCCATACTATTCTAAGTTCAGAATAGTTAAATGTTTTTACATTTCACTACAAATTACTCGATACAGTGAAGCTTTGAATTGAGATTAGCGAATAACTAATTGTTCTGGTTATTTCGCCATTGGTTGTTGAGATAACTCTGGACCATGAGAAATGGGGAGTTATGTGGTTAACGATGTCATTTGATTCGACTTCTTTGACGGAAAATTGTTTTTTATGGGTTGGATGGTTGCGTTAGAGGCCGTGACGACGGTCCATCGTGAGCTATGTGTTATACAGGATATAACACCTTTCTAGGCCGATATGTGCCTTGGGTACCTTTTATTTAGTTGGATATGCTTCGGCATACCGGTGTTGCTCCGCGGCTGATCACCGGCGGCAACACACCGTCGTTCGAGGATTCCAATCCCAAAACAAAATTCATATTCAAATGTTGTATATTATCAAAATATATATCAGTTTTGAGACTGTTCAGGTATTGTGGTTTGGTTTTGTTCATCAGATATATTGTTGTTGTTGTTCTTAATCATAAGCTATATACTGCTTGCTAAGCATTTCTTTCGCTCATACTTGTTTCATATCCTGATTCTTTCAGCTAGGCCAGGGAAAGCATGAGTTCCAGGTCTGACCAGAAGTTGTGTGCTTGTAGATAGTGTGGTGTGTTTCCATTTATACAGTTTGGGACGCTTAGCTAGTCTAGAGGTTTGTAATAAAATTTGAATTAGTTATAAAACTAATTAGACTTATGGTTTGTGATAACAATTGGTTTGTATTAGTTCCTGTTCCACACTATAACATGTGATCGATCCAGTTACATGCAAGGGGTCATATTTATTATATTATTCTGCTATGATTATTTTATTATGGTTTATTGGCTAGTGACCCCCAAATCTAGACCTCGGGTTTGGAGGGCGCCACATGAACTTCTATGAGGAGCATTGTGAAATTGTCAGTAAGACTGATGGCAAGATTGCAATGCCTGGTTTAAGTCATGGTAGTTTATATGAAGCCAGTTTCTCCATAAATACTGATGAATCAGAAGTTTGTCTACTTAGTAGAGCATCTGTGGAAGACAACTGGAACTGGCATAAAAGACTTTCTCACCTCAACTTCAATAATATCAATAAACTTGTGAGGAAAGATCTTGTGAGAGGATTGCCCAATGCAGTGTTTACTCCTGATGGCTTATGTGACTCATGCCAGAAAGCCAAGCAAAGAAAAACATCTTTCAAGAGTAAAACTAAATCCTCTATTCTTGAACCATATCATCTACTTCATATTGATCTCTTTGGTCCAGTAAATGTTATGTCAAATGCCAAGAAGAGGTATGCACTCGTAATTTTTGATGAATATATAAGATACACATGGGTGTATTTTCTGCACACCAAGGATGAATCTCCATCCATTCTTCTTGATCATGTGAGAGAGCTGGAAAAAGGATCAACATACAAAGTGAAGATCATCAGAAGTGATAATGGAACTGAATTCAAGAATAGCTCTATGGAAGAGTTCTGCAAATTCAAGGGGATAAAACAAGAGTTTTCTGCTCCTGGAACTCCACAGAAAAATGGAGTTGTTCAAATAAAGAATAGAACTCTGATAGAAGCTGCAAGAACCATGCTAGAAGAAGCAAGATTGCCTACCTACTTCTGGGCTGAGGCTGTTCAAACTGCTTGCTGTACACAAAATACAACATTGATCAACATGCATGGAAAAACACAATTTGAGATGGTGAAGGGAAAGAAGCCAAATTTGAAGTACTTTCACATTTTTGGTTGCAAATGTTTTATTCTCAAAACTCATCCGGAGCAGCTTACCAAGTTTGACCTAAAAGCTAATGAAGGCATTTTTATGGGATATCCATTGTCTATAAAAGCCTTCAGAGTTTATAATTTGAGAATAAGAACAGTCATGGAATCCATACATGTATCTTTTTATGACAAGAAGATTACAGGTCTAGAAGATGCAGATGACCATGAAAATTTGAGATTTGAAAATGAAGTACCATATGCTGAACTCTTAAATCCTGATCCTGGTACAATAAATCCTGATATCACTCAAAGCTCTGATGATCCACATGACAGTGGAAATTCTTCAAACACTGAAGCATATGTTGAGGGGGAGCAATATGATTTAAATCCAGAGACTTATACAAGTGATTCAACTCAAGAAACATCAATAGATAAATCATCAGATTTTTAGTCCTCAAATTCTGATGAATAAAATACTGATAACAATGGGAAGACTGATTCAGGGGGAGCATCAGGACATGATAGTGGTACTAGTCAAAGAAATAACAAATAGTTCATGGATCAAGGGGGAGGTTCTTCTTCAAGGAGTCAACTTCCATCTGCAAGAAATTGGTCTAAGTCACACACACCTGACTTAATCATTGAAAATCCAGATAGTGGTGTAGGAACCAGAAAATCCACTCAAAACGAATATCTCTACCATTATTTTCCAGCTCAAACTGAACCCAATAAGGTGGAAGAAGCTCTTCAAGATGCTGACTGGGTTACATCAATGCAAGAGGAGCTTAATGAATTCGAAAGAAACAAAGTCTGGACTCTTGTGCCAAGACCAAAGAACAGATCAGTTGTTGGTACAAAGTGGGTGTTCAGAAACAAAACTTATAATGAGGGCATTGTTACAATAAACAAAGCAAGACTGGTTGCAAAGGGATATTCACTGCAAGAAGGCATTGATTATGATGAGACTTTTGCTCCAGTTGCAAGGCTTGAGGCAATAAGAATTTTTCTAGTTTATGTTGCTCACAAAAATTTTAAAGTGTTCCAAATGGACGTAAATAATGCATTTAAAAATGGAGAACTCGAAGAGGAAGTTTATGTTGAATAGCCTTCAGGGTTCATTGATCCAAAGTATCCAGATCATGTCTACTTACTGGATAAAGCACTCTATGGACTAAAACAAGCTCCAAAGACCTGGTATGAAACATTTGCTCTATTTCTATTAGAAAGTGGTTTCACAAGAGGTACAATTGACAAAACTTTCTTTTATAAATACCATGGTAAGGACTTGTTATTAGTACAGATATATAGTGATGATATCATTTTTGGATCTACTAATGATAAACTTTGTGAGAGAATTGCAAAGCTAATGCAGTCTAGATATCAAATGAGTATGATGGGAGAATTGAGTAATTTTCTGGGGTTACAAGTTAAACAGACTAATAAAGGGATCTTCATAAATCAATCCAAATACACCAGGAATTTGCTCAAAAGATTTGGAATGCAAGACAGCTCAGCTCCATCAACTCCCATGACCACTGCAACCAAATTAGATTTAAATACTGGTTCTTTAGTAGATATAACTAACTACAGAGGTATGATTGGCTCACTCCTATATTTGACTACTAGTAGACCTGATATCATGTATGCTACCTATCCCTGTGAAAGGTTCCAAGCTGATCTAAGGGAACCTCGTCTATTAGTTGTGAAAAGAATTTTTAAATATATCAAAAACACCATGAATCTGGGATAGTGGTATCCTAGAGATTCAGATTTTAAGCTAATCGGATATTTAGATGCCGATTTTGCAGGATGCAAAATAGACAGGAAAAGCACTTTTGGAAGCTACCAATTTTTGGGTGGCAGATTGATTTCTTGGTACAACAAGAAACAAAAGTCAATTTCAACATCAGCTGTAGAAGCTGAATATATTGCTGCAGGAAGCTGTTGTGCTCAGATTCTATGGATGAAGATTCAGTTACTGGATTATGGGTTAGACTATTCTGCTATTCCTATATATTGTGATACTCAAAGTGCTATTACAATGACAGGAAATCCAGTGCAGCATTCTATGACTAAACACATCAGTATCAGGTACCATTTCATAAGGGAACATGTGGAAGAAGGTACAGTGAAATTCGTCTTTGTTCCAACAGATCAGCAATTAGCAGATATATTCACCAAGCCTCTCTGTGAAGCTACTTTCACAAGATTGGTGAATGAATTGGGAATGATATCATGACATTTCTCAAACTCTGATAATTAAGAAATAACTGTTGATAGTTAGAGTATGGTATCTTATCATTATGTATCAATACTTGCTAGTTATTGATAATTGTGTTAAAATTCTGATGTCATGCAATTAATTTTATTCAGTATATGCATGTTAAACTCTGATTATGTGTATAAGCTTTGGTATTGGTCAAACCTGTTTTGACTAATAGATCCTAACAATAGTTGTTAAATTATGATATTGGTCAAACTAGTGTTGACTGATAAATCCTGACAGTCTTAATTAAATACTGATAATGGTCAAACCTTGATTGACTATTATATTTCATTGATTCTTTTGAATTTATTCTAAATAAATGGTTATTCATAATTTTTAATTAACAGCGAGTTAGTGAAAAATCTTGTAATTACTTGTATGGGTTAGCTATTGTTGTAGGTAACTATCAATACTTGAGTACTTACATTGGGAATAGGAATCTGAAGAGAGAGATTAATTTTTGTTTACCTAAATACGCGTAATCGTGTATACATGCTGTATTTAATTATTACATGATAAATCAAAGAGTCTTTTCAGTTTTTACTTCCACTACTATAAATATATACCCCCACTTCTAAAACTTCTCACTGTTTTCATACACAATTCCTCATCTTCTTCAACCTTTTGTCCAAAACTCCAACTCTCATCAAAACAATGGCTCAACCCCAATTTTTCACTCGCACTGAGGGTGGGGTTTACTATCTCTCTTTCAAGTTGGATAAGGATCGTGTCTATTATGACCCTTTGGGACTTAGAGTCAAGATTAACCATCAAATCTTTAATCCTCATGACGTTCCATCGTCAATTTATGAGGAATTGTCCTTTGAACATCAAACTGATCTCCAGTTTTTTCAACTGGAGACCATTATTGAGGAGGAACGCCGGGCCAAAGAAGCTGAGAGACATAGGATTCAGGCTCTCGAGCTGCAGAAGAACATAATTTCTCTTGCAACGACAATCTTGCGGATCTATCATCGCCGGGCGATGAGGGCAGAGCAGGCATCAAAGAGGTAGAAGAAGATTGAGTAGTTTAGATTATGATAGGATCTTATGTTTAAAATTCTACAAATCTTGTACTCGTCATTTTTTTTTAATTCTACAAATCTTGTACTCGTCTTCTTAATATTAATGAAATATCTTTTGCCTTCTTTGATTTCTTAGTTGAATGAATGTTTATTGTTTTGTTTGTGCTTAACTTATAATGAATGTTCATATTCAAATTAGCACTGCATGTTTAATTACATCAAATATTCAATAGTGCATGTGTACCACTAATCTCTGTTTGAGTTACATATGTTCATTACAGTACAGTTTGAGCACAACATTACATGAAGCAACCGATATCACAGAAGAAATTGATAAAAGGTTTAAATATGATCTTATGAGAATTATGATCTTTGAGTGTTTTTGTTTATCAAAATGTCTTAACATATCTATGTTTCAAAATTCTAATATTATGGAACATGGCATACTATTTGAGACTTTCTTTTTCTTTCAAAGAAAGCTGTCAACATTCAATCTCAAAATCATATTTCTTATATCTCAAATTTCTTCTTTAAAATGAAAATCTTGAATCCAATCCTCAAATGTTTCCAAAATCAAGTGACATAGTTCTTGAAATTATTCTCACCACTCATAAATAACATTAAGTTGGTAAGAGACTACATGCTGAGGTAGATCTTTATGACACCAACAGAAACACGAGGGTTTCATTAGTTTTTACTGAAGACCCTGTAAAAGCTTTCAATAACACATTCAAGTGTCAGTTCTTTGTAAGAAGAACAAGGTTTGAGACCATGGTACATGACGGTAACCTGGTCAAATCCTCTCCAATTTAAATGGTGGTTTTCATAATTTGTGAACGTCATAACCACAGTTTTGACTATGAGTTCAATTGTGATTTCAGATTCATAAGGTATAAATACTGTTGTTACTTTATCAGCATTTATTCTAAATTCTTATTTGGTATTTTCAGCATATATTATTCATGTTATAAATCCTATTGGTTGATTATTTCTAGACCTTATTAGAGGACTACCTCTAGTTGTATGACCACAAATCACCCTTCTTTATCCACCTCTTATTTATGTAGGACAAATTATCTTAGCTTTTCTGTGAGTTATGTGAAAAGATTTAGAGAAAAATAAAATTAAAGAGAGGCAGGTTCCTTCTTGGAAAAAGGAGAGGTATGAGAAATAGGATTTATTAATCCTCGTGAGGAAACTCTGACTATTAAAAGTCATGAGCTGTGTGATGTGAGGAGTAGTGAGATTACTTTATAAGAATATAGAGATTCAGTTATAATTGTTGTATTTTGCAGGTGCACAGAGCACACAAGAAACAACTGATGAACAATAGTCTATTGACACTTTGATAAACTCTGATGTACCAAGTGCTGCTAATCTCCCTACAGGTCTAAGTACTTATACTTTCTTGTAGTTCATTCAATCTACTATTCCATCACATGTAGCAATCCCTGTTTTACTGAAAAACAGTCCATACACTATACTATTCCACCACCTGAAGTAATCCCTGTTGTTGCTGAAGATGTAGTAGCACAAGAGTCCATTCATAAAGTTTCATCCGTTACAGGGTCACCACCGCACTCTACAGGAACTGAGGTTCTTAAATTAAATTTAGAAGCTCCAATTCATTTATCTACAATTCTTAAAGATGTGGAGTTAACTGTTGATGGTATTAAAGCTTCTATAGCTGTTGGATCACATACTGCACCAATTTCTGATTATATCTTACATGTTGAAGCTGGTGACGAAGTTCAGCAGATAGTTCGAGATCTAGTTGCAAAAGGAGAATCTAATGACGGTGAAGAAGCTTATATTTCTAATGCTCTTATAGATCCTGAGGATGATCTTTTCTTCCCTGAAGATATGCCTACTCATGTGAGGCAACAGAAGCTGAAATAGTTGAATTCCAAGAAGAAGCAGGATTATCCAGATGAAATCTGGAATGCTAAATGGAAAGATGATACCTATCCTATTTCCAGAATAAATGCTGTTGAACATCTGGAAATAGCTGAACAAAGAATTCAAAAACCTGATATGTTGACTCATTTGAAAGCATCTACTCTGGTTATCAGATCCTTACATACAGCTCAAGAAGCAACTACTTCTTAAATCAATCAGATCAAAAAATCATTGATTGCTTCAAGGCTGACTACTCATCAGGAAATTTGGAAGCAAATTGAACCAATTATTTCCAGACAAACTAAAATTGAAGCCAATCAAGCTAGATTGGAAGCTAAGCAAGTTCAAATGTCTGAACAATTTACAGAGGTACATAATTCAATGGAGCTGATTCTTTCTCTACTGCTTGGTGATGATGCCAAAAAGGGGGAGAAAATTATTCAATCTAAATGCAAGCAGCTGATATTGACATTGACAAATACTGATGATGAAAATCCTGATGGAGGTAATAAGGGGGACGGAAGGATAGTGAAAGGAGAAGAGGTGAAGAGCTAGTTGGAATTAGTGATTCATCAAAAGAAATCACTAGGTCTCAATCTAGACAAGGTGGAGAAAGTAAGAGAAGTGAAATAAGAGTTAGAGAACTGACTGTGACAACTACAACTCAACAAAATTTACAAGTCACAACTGCTAATGAGGACCAATATAACCTGGAGATAGAAGCTGGTGCACAAGCAAGTCAGTATCTTCAAACTCTGAAAGTAAAAGGTAGAAAGACAAATCTATTCTACAAGGATCCAAAGATTTAAGCATTTGACTCAGAGGTAAGTAGAAGAATCTTTGAGAAAGAAAATCCTGGAGTTGATCTAGAATAGCTAAGGAAAGTGGAGGAAGACTTCAAGAATTTCATGAAGACAACAAATACTGATACTGTTGTTATCTCTCAAGATATTTATGAAGATGATCCTTCTAACAGACCAACCAAAGGGATAGTCATAAGGGAGGTAAGTCAGGAAGAGGGTGAAATATCTCTCTGATCTCAAGCTATCTGAACTGCTGACAAGAAGCATAAAGGGAAAGAGAAGATAAGAGAGAAGTCAGAGCTTTCAAAGCCTAAAGCCAAAGTTGTTGCAAAGAAGAAATCAGTATCTAAGGCAACTAGATCACAATTACTAATAGATCCAATCTATATAGTTGCTCAATATTTTGATACTGATGAAATTGCTGAAGAAGAAGAAGTCAGTCAAACTCACCAAAGAAGGAAGATCATGGAGCTGACTGGGCAGAAAAATTGAAATTACCCTCCGACATTGCTCAAGTTAATAAAGAAGAAGTTGTTATTCAACCAATCACAACCTCCGATTCTACTCATGTTGATGATTTTTCAAATCCAATTCAAGCTAATTTATCAAATTCTGATTCTGAAGACATAGTCTCTGATAATCCAGAACTTACTCTAGAAGAGAAGAAGAAGCTACTATAGGAAAACAAGAAACCTCCACCTAGAAGAGATTCTTCTGAAACATTAAAGAAGATTTACAGTGGAAGTTCTCACTCTAGAAGACCTGGAATCACAACTGGTCTTGGAAGGTTAAATGCTGATTCATTTGTAGGAGATGCTTTGATTCTAAGAAAACTTGCTAATTTGACATAAATTGGAGACAATGTGATGCTTGAAGACTTATAGAAGATCATATCAGTGCAAATTGTTATTGATCTTATTGGAGAGAAAATGATTTATTTTCTGGATTTGGGAGAAACTTAAGGTTGACACAAGAACAGTTAAGAGACAAACCAAGGCAGGAATTGGAACTTATAGCTACAATTCTCAAGGTAACCAATCCTGTAACTGCCAGATGGTCTACATTCAAAAAGAACCTGATACAGTTAAAGCAGAGAGGAATGCCGTACAAATATAACTACATTCCAAAGTACATTGATCAAACTGAATATGCTGTTGATATGCCTATTGGAGGAGAAAAGATAGAAATGAGTCTAGGGACTAAAGTTTTAACCTTTAATCCTGATGGAAAGAAAATTGGATTTCTGAAGCTGGATGATCTATCTCTTAGAAATTCAAAGTTACATAATCTCAGGGCTGCCATCTATCAGAATGATGAATCAATAGATAAACTGAAAGAACATAAATATAGGATGCAATGGTATTTGAATGTAATGGAAGAAAATCTGCTGAGGAAGTTTCTTGAAGATTTTCCAGACTGTGTTAGAGTTCAGAATGAAGAGTAAAGTCTGATATTCACTGAAGTAAGAATGAATATGTTTACTTGATTTCTGCATTTAAATAGTTTTGACATCATCAATTGGAACTTGTACATATTTTCATATTGCACAAGTTGGTGAAAGTTGTTAGATATAATAATGATATCTGGACATCAACTATCAAAAGTTCTTATCAGGACTTATACCATTATTTACTGAAGAGTGACATTATCAGTACTTGATGATCAACAAATGATGTCATTAGGATTTGTCACATCATTAGATATTCGAGGAGGAAAAGGAAAGCAGGAATTCAAGGCGGTGAAGGACTTTATCTCAGAAGCAATCATACATGGAAATGTAATAGGTTTCCTTATTGTAATAGAATAAGATTCCTTATTGATTGTGTAACTGTGCTCTATATAAAGCACATATTAGGTTCATGCTATAAGCATTGCGAACATTGTTATATCATTCACATAACCTAGCAGCTCTTAAGGATATTTATTCATCCTTTTGAGAGAGTACGTTTGTAATCAGTTTTTACCTGCTTATATAAAAAATGTTGATTATGTTGAAGTTTTGTCGAATTATTTGCATAAACTGTATTCACCCCCCTCTACAGTTGATTACAAACCTAAAAATTGGTATCAGAGCTTGCTGTTGACATACAAACAGTTTAATATCTAAAAATCAATATTTAATGGTAGACAAAGAAGCACCACAGAATCCACAACCACCACCCCCAGCCACATCACAGATTAGCAGCAACATGAGTAGGTATGAAGACATCAAGGTGCCAATCCATAAAATACATGAATATCCAATCTGAAAAGTCAGGATAGCCATGTGCTTGGAAGCCACAGATCCTTAATATCTAAGCAGGATTTATGATGGTCCTCATAAACCAATGAAGGTAGCTGTTTCTGTTGCAGGAGAACCAGAAAAGATGGTTGACAACGAAAGGAAGGACTACACTCCTGAAGATCTTTCATCTATTATGAAGGATGCAAAAGTCAGACACATCTTGCACAACAGTCTTGATAGTATTATGTCCAATAGGATTATTAGATGTAAGACATCAAAAGAGATATGGGATGCTTTAAAAGTACAGTGTCAAGGCACAATTGCTATCAAGAAGAACATGATGATAGTACTTACTCTAGAATATGATCACTTTGACTCAAGAGATAATGAGTCCTTAACTGAGATCTATGAATGACCTGTCTCTTGTCGACAAGGAATATGATTTAGAGGACTCAAACTTAAAGTTTCTACTTGCTCTCCCTGAAAAGTGGGACTTTAAGGTCACATCAATAAGGGATAACTATCAACTCGATGACACACCTCTAGATGAGATCTATGGATTAATAAAAAATCATGAACTAGAGATGGAGAAAAGAAGCAAAATAAAAGGACCCAAGTCTAGACCAGTTGCACTCAAAGTTGAAGAGAAGCCAAAGGAAAAAGCTAGGAAAAATGGGCTACTCCAAAGGAAAAGCTATAATTACAAAGTTAGATACTGAATCATCAAATTAAGATGATGACTCAAATACTGATAATGAATCAGATACTGATAGTGATCATAACAACAATGAAGACATTGAATAAATGTTTGTTCTATTGGTTAAAAGCTTCAATAAGATGGTCTACAAGAACATCAAGAAAGGGAGAAGATTTTCCATAAAAGGTTTCAGTTCCTCGAACTTTTATAAGAGGAATACCAGAAGAAGTACTGATTTGAAGGAATCAAAATATGGAAAACTTAATAAGTCAAAGGAAAGATAATACAACTGTGATGGAATTGGACACTTTGCAGCTGACTGCAGAAAACCCAAAGCTGAGAAGAAACAAGCATTCATCTCAAAGAAGAAAAACTAGGACGATTCATCATATTCAGATGATGGGATCAATTATGCTCTCATGGCAAATGCTGATACTGAGACTGACAATGCTGAATTAAAGATACCTCAGACTACTCTTACTTTTGATACTGATGACATCTATGAATTAAGATTGTTTCTTAAATCTCTGCATGTTAGTTATAGGGATCAAACCTTAGAAAATGATAGAATCAAGAGTGAAAACTCTGAGTTAATGAAAGGAATGATCACCTAGAAATTGAGTTGCTTTCCATGCTTGAAATCCAAAAAGAAAGAGATAATGATGTTTATATTAAAGAAACACTGTTAGAAAACCATGCTTATCTAGAAAAGGAGTTAGCTAAAGAAAGAGTGGTTATTAAACTTTGGACTAACTCAGGAAAAACAACTCAGGAAATTTTAGTGAATGGTTGTTGGGAGTCAAGATTAGGATATGATAATAGATCTAATTCTGATAAGAAAATTGAAAAAGAAATTGAGAAAAATAAACCAGTAAATATTGATACTAAGGTCAAACTGAACAAGGTTCAGTTGAAGACCATTAAGTTTAATCCAAGTGCTAATGCTGTTAAATCAGTTAATAAGGTAGGTTCAACCTCAGCACCTAGATCAAACTTAATTACTAATAAGAGCGAACAAGTTCACACAAAATCAGTAAATATTGGTTTAATGACGCATAAATAGCTCAAGTAAAAGCTGAAGGATTTACACATGAAAAATAAGGAGAAAAGGCCTAGGAAAAACAAAAATGGGAAGTTAGGTGTTAATAAGAATGATAATTATGTAATTCCTCCTAATGCAACTACAAAAGCATGTTTGAACTTTGGTAAAAATGGAAAAATTACTCGACTTTTTTCATTTTTACCATGATTCTAACTTGGCTTCTTTGCCGATACTGTTTTTAGTTCAGCACATTACAGCTAGAACTATTGTGACAAATTTGATTCATTCCAGCATTTGACTTCTTTGTTATGTTCGTAACAAACATTGATTTGCTATAAGTGAATTTCATTAAATGTAAGATTTGTAATAATCCACAGGATTTTTTAGCTAAGGTGTTAGATATAATTGATGATATCTTGATAAAAACTATCAGAAGTTCTTATCAGGACTTATATCAGTATTTACTGAAGAGTGACGTCATCAGTACTTATATCAGTACTTGATGATCAGTAGATGATGTTATCAGGATTTATCACATTAATAGATATTCAAGGAGGAAAAGGAAAATAGGAATTCAAGGCGGTGAAGAACTTTATCTCAGAAGCAATCATACATGGAAATATAATAGGTTTCCATATTGTAATCGAATAGGATTGCTTATTGAGTGTGTAATTATGCTCTATATAAAGCACATATTAGGTTCATGTTATAAGCATTGTGAATATTATTATATCATTCACATAACCTAGCAGCTCTCAAGGATATTTGTTCATCCTTTTGAGAGAGTACGTTCGTAATCAATTTTTATCTATTAGTATAAAAACTGTTGATTCTGTTGAAGCTTTGTCAAATTATTTGCATAAACTGTATTCACCCCCCTCTACAGTTGATTACGGACCTAACGGAAGGAAATAAGGTGTAGGTTGAAGAATTTCCAAAATAATTTCAAATACAAAAGCATTGTGTCATAATTTTGACTTAAGTTGATGAAAGAGAAAGTTTTCTATTACTTACTTAATGGAGTTTTAACGGGAATCTCATATCAACTCCTTTCTTTAAGACTAATGTTTATAGATGGAGGTGTAACATTCTTTCACCAAAACAAGCTAAATAGATTACTGATAAAACTTCTTCAGATGAACACCATTGCACGTGTTTTTGATTAAGATGTCGTCGAGCTGGGACAATTGATAGGTGCCCGGAGCCACGACACCTGTTATCTGGTAATGTCCTTCCTATGGGGCTTTAAACTTTCCCGTAAGGGTGGGTTGTGAAGCTTCCGATTCTCGAAGCACCAGATCTCCAATTAGAAATGGTTTAACTTTCACTTTCTTATTGAAATAAGATGTTGTTTTTGTTTGTTGTAGGAGAACCCTGTCTGCGGCCTCATCTCTAACCTCTTCCATAAGGAAATTATGAAGTTGAAGACCATCATGTGAGGAAACAGGATCAAAGTACTCGACCCTAGGGGAGTTGAGGAAGACTTCTGCCGGTGAAACCGCCTCTAAACCGTAAGCAATTTTGAAAGGGAAAATCCCGGTGGCCGACCTTGGGGTCGTTCTGTACGACCAAAGGACATTCGGAAGTTCATCATCCCACGATCTAGGCATTTCTTCTCTTCTTTTCTTTAAACCTTGAAAGATCGTACGATTGGACACTTCGACTTGTCCATTGTCTTGGGGATAAACGACTAAGGCCTTGATATGTTTTATTTTGCTTTGCGACAAGGTGTGAGTGAATTTTTCTCTGACGAATTGAGTCCTATTGTCGGTTACCATAGTCCATCGTACCCCGAACCTAAACACAATATTTTCCATTAAAATTTCTATCATCTTTTTTTTCACAAATTTTTGCTAGAGGTCAAGCTTCAATCCAGTTTGTCGCATAATCCACCTTGACAAGAATGTATTGTGCTTGATTTTTGGATTTTTGGAAGGGTCCGACTATGTCAATACCCCATTGGTAGAAGGGACATGGGTTAAGAACATGAATCATCTCCACCGAGGGTCGATGCGTCACTGCACCATGTAATTGGCATGGTTTGGACTTTTAAACGAAGTTTTCAGAGTCGCTTCGCATAGTCGTCCAGAATAGGCCTTGTCTTATAATATTTAAAGCCAAGTTCTTTCCCCCCAAATAATCTCCCCAACTCCCAGTGTGGACCTCAACAATTGAGGTGTGGGCTTCCTCAGGTCCCAGGCATCGGAGAAGAGGTTCGACGAGGGATCGTCGGTAGAGCTTGTTATTTAGAACACAGTAATTTATAGCTTTATAAATCAAGGTTCTTGTCGCGTTATTTTCCAGTGGTATTTTATCTTGGAGGATATTTTCCAGGATTGGTTGGCGCCAGTCGACAGTAGTAGAAACTTTGTTAACTCTAGCCACGTCGATGGACTGGGAGTTTCGCTCTGTGATATAAATTGCCTCGGCTGTCGAGACCACTGAGGATGCTAATTTTGACAAAGCTTCGGCCCACTGATTTTCTTCACGGAAAACATTATTAATGGCCCAGGAGGGAATTTTTTCCAGTAAGGAGGCGGATAGAGCTAAATACGTAGCCATTCTACCATCGTGTGCTTTGAACTCACCATGTAGTTATTTAGAAACAAGTTGTGAATCACCGAAAATTTCCAATACTTTTACCTCAAGCTCGATAGCCAAACGAATCCCTGCCAACAAAGCTTCATATTCGGCTACGTTATTTGTCACAGGAAATGAGAATTTAAGTGCTTGCTGAATCTTGAAACCTTTCGGGCTGATTAAAATTACACCAGCACCTCCTGCTGAAGTTGTGGAAGATCCATCAACGAAGAGAGTCCAAGATTTTGGAGTAAAAGGATTTTTCTCAACTGTCGACATATCGAATTGACATTCCATGACAAAGTCTGACAAGGCTTGTGCTTTCATCGCACACTGAGGAAGATATTCAATATGAAACTGACTAAGCTCGATTGTCCAGATGCAAGTCGTCATGTCATGTCAGGTCTATGTAGTATGCACTTTAGCGGTTGATTAGTCATGAACTTAATGGGAAGTCATTGAAAATAATGGCTTAATTTCCTGTTTTCCATCACGAGAGCGTATACAAGCTTTTCAACGTGGGGGTAGCGAGTCTCCGCATCCTTCAAAGTATGACTAACATAATATACTGGAAATTCTCAACCCTCGACGTTCTTGACTAAGACGGCTCCTACAGCCCCTTCGGGAGCTGAAATGTATACTTTTAAAGCTTCATTGGGTAACACCCTTGTTAGAATATGAGCACTTGTCAAGAATGTTTTTAAGGCTTGAAAGTTGTTTTTACATGTATCTTCCCATACAACCTTCTAAGACTTTGAGGCTTCTTTGATGGCCTGAAAGAATGGACTGCATATTTTGGAGGCTTGTGGAATAAATCTGCGAAGGGCCACAATGCATCCACTTAAGCATTGAATGTTTTTAACTGTTGAGGGATCGTTCATATCTGTCATAGCTTTAATAAGAGTAGGATCGGCCTCTATGCCCCGTTGAGAGACAAGGAAGCCCAAAAATTTCCTCGATGTCATACCAAAGGAGAATTTTGATGGATTTAATCTCATGTTATGGAGACGAATGTTCTCAAATGTCTCTCGGAGGTTGAGGACATGATTTGAGGAAATCCTGACTTTGTAATCATGTCGTCAACATATACCTCGATGTTTCAACCGGTTTGGCTTCAGAATATGTAGTCCATCCACGTTGATGAGTCAAAAGAGCATGTTTTGATAAGGAAATATACCTCGATATGTGATATCCTGAGAAAGCATCCATAAATGACAGTAGCTCATGCCCCGCCGTGGCGTCAATTAACTGGTCTATGTTTGGGAGTGGATAGTAGTCTTTAGGACATGCTTTGTTAAGATCTGAGTAGTCTATGCACATTTTCCATTTTCCATTACTTTTCTTGATAAGGATGAAATTTTCAATCCATGTGGGGAATTTAACGGGCTCTATGAATTTTGTTTCAAATAGCCTATTGAGTTCTTCATCGATAGCTTGACGTTTTTCCTCAGAGAATACGCGTTTCTTTTGTCGATCAGGATTTTTATTAGTGTCAACATATAACGAGTGTCGACCAATTTATTTTATGATTCCCGGCATATCAGCGGGTGTCTATGCAAATATATCGGAGAATTCACGGATTAGCGCTGTTAGTTCTTCCTTTACTTGTGAAGTTAAATCCTGGACAATTTTTCTTATTTTTCCAAGAGAGCCCACAACAACCTTGATGTCAATAGTTTCACCGACAGGGGAGAATGTAGGATCTCTCAGGACGTCGAGGATATTCCCAGGGTCCATCTCAACCACTTGATTTACCGACTGATCTTCATTTTCATGTTTTTTTGAACGACTATGGTGAAAAAGCATTGGAGTGATATTGCTTGATCTTCGCACATCTCTCTTACCCCGAATTCCGTGGGAAATTTCATTTTTAAGTGAGCTATCGACGTGATGGCTTTTAGTGCCGAAATTGTCGTGCAACCTAAGATAGCATTATGGCTAGATGCTGCACTCACGACGTGGAACTTAACGATCTTCCATATTTGGCAAGGTAAGGTGTCGAAGAGGACAGGTAGGTCGATCATGCCTACCACTTTAACTTCATTCCCTATAAATGAATATAACGGAGAGTGATTATTGTCTAATTTCCCATCTCCTTTATTAATTCTCGCCAATGCATGGTGGTATAAGATGTCGATGGCACTATCGTTGTCAACCAAGAATTTTTTTTACCGTGTTTATGCTGATTTTGGTTGTGATAACTAAAGCATCTTAATGACTACAAATCATTCCTGGGACATAATCATCATTTGAGAAAGAGATAACAAGGGATGAAGTCGTATTGAATCTTTTAGGACAATCCGGATTGACATTGAATACCTCCCGCACATAAAATTTTCTAGAGTTGTTCGACATTCCACCAGCAGCCCGTCCTCCAAATATAACGTCAATAACCTTGTCATCATGATATTGATGAAATTTATTTTAAGCTTTAATGTAATGGATGAAATGGCCTTTTCTAATCTTGGCCTCGATAAAATTGCTTAACTGATAGCATTGTTCTGTAGTATGCCCAGTATCTTCATGATAATCATAATAACGGGAACTCGGAGGGCACCCAGACTTCATCGGCTTCGGGGGTCGAAAATCGGGCTCTTTTTTCAAGATGGACAATATTGTGGCTTTATCCGCGGTGAGTTTGGGGAATTGTTGTTCTTTACGATCACGAGACTTCCATTTTTTTAGACTGTGGATGAAGTTATCGACAGTAATCATGCGAAGAGTATCTTTCTTCTCATCTGGAATCTCTTCTATCTGGAGAATACCGAGGAGATTTGTAGTTGTATCCTCTTGTTCTCGGGGAATGAGGGTTGTATGTTCTCATGCGTTCATTTCTTGTTTGAACGACTTGGAGATCGTATGCTACCAACTGCTTCCTAGAGAGTCATGTGGTGTTCAACTATTTAAAATGTTGTATAAATGTGTTGAGGATGTTTCTTAATAAGATCTTCCAGTAGTATAGCATGGTGACTTCCATCAATACCCGCTGCTAATTTACGGCTAAAGGTTCTTCTAAATCCGTTATTTCAGAAATAACTTGAAAAAAATGAACCAAATTACTTCTTAGGGATTGATTGGGTCGTTGTCGCATAGTGATCAAAGATGCTGTAATGAATTCCCCTTTATAGTTGCTTGAGAATCTTGTTTGAAACTTAGTTTTCAGAGTAGTCCAAGAGCCGATGGATCGAGATGAAAAGTTATTATACCACCACAGAGTTGTGCCTTGCAAGCATGTGTAGAAAAATTGGCACCGGGCAACTTCAAAATATTCATAGAAAGCCATTCCCCCGTCGAAGGTATTAAGAAACCCCAACGGATCTGTAGATCCATCAAATTGATCGAGAGCTGGAGTTTTTAAAGTTCTGTCAATTTTGCCTTCTCAATACTTCGGGAAATAGGGCTTTTTGTCGGGGTTTCAAACCTCGATTGGGTACGAACCAAATCTCGCTATTCAGCCATGTCCTCTTGTATTTTAATGAAGTCCTCTTGTGGGATGGTATCTGTTGATTCGGATCGCTGCGAGGCGCCTATTGACGAAGTTGTTTTTGGATGACGCGGTTTTGAATATATAGAATCGGCTGAGACTTCATCTTCATTGTAATAATAATCCTCATCCCCCGACGTCTCAAGCTTTTCTTGATCATATTTATCTCCTCGATTTATCGACGTTTGTTGTAACTCTAACTATAAATTATGAATCTCTCTAATCTTCTTCAACTTCGCCTCTAAGCGTCGGGTCTCTGCCTCTAATAACTTAAGCTCTTCATCTGAACCTTCCAAGCCCTCTAATTCTTATTCTCGCTGAATTCTCCCTTGCTGTAATTTTTGCAAATGTAATCAAGCGTCGCTCGCCAGAAATTATTTTCCTTTCCTCGTGTAAATACTGGTACGAGTATCTCTGACTACTCTTCTCTTTCTTTTACTTGGCTGTTTCTGTTGGTGAGAATCTTCTGGTAGGGGATCTACCTCCACCGGAAATAGCCGCCTTGGTTGGAGACTCGATAGTTCCTGATCCTTTTCTACTGGATTAATATGATCTGGTCTGGGAAATATTGAAACCTCAGCTGTGTGGGCGCCTTTTCCTTGATCTGTATCTTTAATAATCATGTTGGAGTATCAAATGTAAGAGATCCTTCTAGTGCCAAATAATGGCCCTATTTTACAAACATATAAAATGAGGAACTTCTCTTTCTTGATACTTTATTTTTTCAACCCTTTACAAGTGAGGCAATAGCCTTCTATTTATAGGGAGCCCTTAATGGGCGTCCTCCTATTAAAATTTGGCCCCCTTTGGCTTTTTATTCTAAAACTATATTTCTTAAGTCCTATTTTATATTACATGTCTTTCTACTTTTTCTTATTTCCCTTTCCCAACAACAAGATTAGGATGTTTATTATTGTTTGAATTGGTGTTGCGGTAATTGTTTTTACAATAACATGTACTTAAACATGTAATTGTTGTTCTCATAATTTGGTACATGTTTGTGTTTAGTAGGTGTTTTCTACATTTGTTGCCAAAAGTGTTTCACTGTTTCACTGGTTGTTTTATGATGCATTTGCTGAATGTATGGAAGCACCATTTTCACATACATAGAATGTTGTGAAAAAGTGAGGGTAACTTCGTAGTAGAGCAACTGCCGAGAAGGAAAAAGGAAAACCGCACAAGCAACAAGAAGAACTCAAGAAGGGCTTTCATCTAATTGCTTCACAATAATAAGTTTTCTTCCACTCTTCAATTTTATGAGGTTTCTCAGTATTTCTAAAAAAAGTATGTACTCAGTGAACGTGTGAAACGTGGTTTTACCTTATTTTTAATAACAAAATATAGATTCTTGTAACTGAAGCTTCTTGGAGTGGGGATAAACAACTGAAGTAGCAGGACTACAATACTAGTAAATGCTACTGCCTTTATCTAACAATTGATCACTAAAGATTTAAATAAGCTTCGTGTTGATTTTATTAACTTAAGAAGCCTTTCTAGACACGTCAACTTTCAAAGTTATAAAATTTAAGGTTCTTGAGCTGGAAGAATACTAGTAGTATCCGAGACTTCCGGGCACCAGAAATGCTAATTACTCAAAGTTCTAGAAATTAAGGTTCCTGGGCTGAAAATTGTTAGAAAATGGAAAGTTTGAGGCATGTCTAAGACATGTTCTTGATGTAATTTCCTAAAACTAATTATTGGAGGTTGTTCCTTCTAATGAGGACTTAAACTTTTATGTTTGGATCTAAGTCATTTTCTTAGTGTAATCCATATAAAAATTAAGGTGAAGTTAGAAGCTTGAAATGGGTTTGTGGGTTTTGTCCCATATTGATGAAGTAAAGAGGTGTGTAGTGCTTTATATAGTACCATATCAGGAGTAGTATACCAACTACTAAGGTATGTGTATGTGCATGGTGTTATTGTGTGCCTCGCGCACACACACACATGCGCGCCGCCGCCACGCCACGACTCGGGTCGGGTCGAAGGGCGATTTGGGCGAATGTCTCGGCGTTTCGCGTATGCGAGCCGACCTGGGCGAGAAATTTTACAGCTTGTTTAATTAAAATATTTACTATCTTATTATATTATTTTAATAAGAATATTGAATTTCTGTAGTGGGGAATATCAGCATTTGCTGATCATAAATTATAAACTCTGATTTGTTGGAATAAATACTGATCAGGATTTGCGGAGCTGGCTGACAAATCCTAATGCCTGATCAGGACTTGCTGAGGCTGACAGGATCAGGATTTGCTAAGGCTGTCAGATCCTGACCCATCCTGACTGTTACGTTTCTGATTATGATAATATTCAATTAAATGATGTTTAAGTCAGGATATTTATTTTAATGAATGTAATATTTTCTGTTACGTTTTTATTTGTATGATATATAGGACGGAACATTTGGAAGAGTATATACCGCAATCACATATTTGTGAAACCCAAGTTGTTATCTCTCTCTTTTCTCTCCTCCATAACATATAGATCATAGCATAGGTTTTCTGGGCGAAATGAGGTTAGGTCGCTGTTGAGCTTTACGTAACTGTGGATGAATTGCTCTGTGTTGTTGTATCATGGAACTTTACGTAACAGTGGATGAATTGCTCTGTGTTGTTGTATCCTGGAAGCGATATTGCTGCAACCCAACACATCGTAAGTGGGCAATAATCTCTTCAAGAACGGTCTAGACTTCTCGAAGGCTAGGCGCCTCAACTTTCCATAGTTCTTTCATATTTATTAAAGTTTCTGTTAGAGATAAATATTATATCCAATCTTTGTCAATTCAGTTACTGATATATTCTGCTATTTGCCTTCATGTTTTGTTTCTTTATTTGGTTTAATTGCCTTTTCTTATAAATTTATGATATATATATATATAACTGCTTAATTGTTGTGCGTAGTGTTAATTATAGGCTACATAAGAATACTAGCAGTGTCCGAGACTTTTAGGTGCCAAATATTTTTAAACACTTCTGGTCACCAATGTATGTGTGTGATGATTGAGACAGGATATTACATTTCCGGTCTCTTAACACTTATGGCTACTAAATACCAGGGCTTACTAGTCATCTAAGAAGTCAAGCAAACAGAATGCTTCAAATTTTGATACATTTTATCTTCATTGTGGCATAGTCAACAGTAAATTTGGTCCATGTAATTGAAAGATTAAATTATAAGAAAAGTAGCTAACAAGATCATTATTGCATGTCCTGAAAATATGAGAAGGTGCATATCAGTGATCAATATCCTCCTCCTCCGCGGAGTTCTCTTGATCTTATTGATAAATATCGGAGAAGTTTTGTCTGACCCTCAAGCTAAATTGTTAAAGCACGTTTGTAGTCAGTTTAAGATTAATGTCGAAAAGTTAGATTTTTGTAACAACTTTTAACAAAACATTTGTAGACATCGGGGAAAAGTTGTCCAATAACCACAAAATTCACTTTGCAACTGCAGACTATACGAATTTGTACGGAATGGTACAATGCAGGAATTATCTTTCCCATGGGGATTGTGTTGCTTGTCTTGATGTCGCCTCATCTCAAGTTAACGAAATTGTTCTACTGCTAATGGTGGTCAGGTTATATACGAAGGATGCTTCCTTAGGTTGATTATTTATTCTTTTACCTTGATCATTTGTATTACATTTACGATCAAGCTTCAATAACATGGAAAAAATGATTCGGAACTTGAGGCCTTGACCAGTTTTAACCATGATCATTTTACTGCATACAATAGCATCTAATTTTTGAAATGCTGAAGTTGAATAATAGGCCTAAAAATTTACTGTGAAGATTCATACGACTAAAAAAAGTTGCTTGTATCATATACTTTGTGTAGCTAATTGGCAGCCTTAGAAAAGTAAATTTCACTTGGTGTATATACTTTTCCATATTTGATATGTGCTATCATGGTATGTAATTCAAACATAGACACATGTTATCTTACTACTATCATAAAATTGGGTGAAATGTAAGGTGGAGATAATATAATTCTGATTAGTTAGTACTAATTGTTTTCTCTGTTTGTATAGGGTATGAGACAGCTATTTCTCCATTCTGAGTCCACTGCATACATTTGGATCCTTTGGAAAGATATGCAGCACCAGCCAAAGTATATCAGAGTCAAACACGTTCACTCCAGCAGTAACAGGTTTAATGACAGATCTAGTAAAAGCCACACCTAAAATAAATGGCTTCTTTGCAGCGACAACAAGGCCAGTGTTTGATGGTACTCGGATGGTAACTGTTTATGCTGTTGCACAGTGCATTGAAACTATTAGCCAGAAGGATTGCCAAAATTGCTTAAAATCCGGGTACATTAGCATACAAAGCTGCCCTCCTGCTTGGGACGGAAGTTCTCTTGATTCCAATGCTTTCTCAGATACTCAGATACCTCGTTCTTTGCTGATAACAACATAATAGACATCGCAGCATATGTGAGAGGAGGTATAAATTCTTTTAATACAAATTATTTATATTTCATATCTTCTGATAGATATAATAGTTCTTCAAAGACACAAGAGTGAGCTCTATTTCAGCTTTGCTTTACAATGTAAAATAGTCAAGAGTGAGCTCTATTTCAGCTTTGCTTTACGATGTAAAATAGTATGTTCTTCATGATTTTGTCTATTCCACGATCTTCAAGTTCAAAGACAACTATTATTGGGGTGCAGTTGGATGTTTAGCCTTTCTGCTTGTAGTTGCAGTGTTCTTATATTATCAATTAATAAGAAAGCCTAATGTAGCTCAAGAGGTATTTACTAACGCTAATTATGTTAATTTTTAACTCACAGGGTATTGGGTTTATGAAGTCTATTAATTAAACTCATGAAAATAGACTATTCAGATTCAGATTAGTTTATGGATTAGTCTACTTTTCAGATTTGAACTATAATTTTGATTTAGGCCTAATTTCTTTTCTTATAAATACTCATGTAATTGTAAAATCATAACACAACAAATTGTGAGAGCTCAATACAAAATTTGTTGTGGCTTGTGGAGTAGAAATTTCCGAACCACGTAAATCATTGTCTTATATGATTATCGTTTATTTTCTTGTTCTTATTTATTCGCTTTGGGTTTTACTTTCGTTTTTGTATACTCAATAAATGGTATCAGGAGCCTAGGTTTTCGGGCGAGTGGGAGCGATGGTAGAAGACAGGAAGGTAAAGATCGACAAATTTGATGGAAAATATTATAAATTTTGGAAAATACAAATTGAGGATTATTAGTTTCAGAAAAAACTACATGAACCGCTGGAAGAGAAGAAACCAACTTCAATGAAGGATGAAGACTGGAAGCTATTGGACAGGCATGCTCTGGGGGTTGTCAGGTTGACTTTGGCGAAGAACGTTGCCTATAATATCGTCAAGAAAATGACAACTTATGGTTTGATCAAGGCTTTGTCAAACAAGTATGAGAAGCCGTTTGCTTCAAATAAGGTGTATTTGACTCTCTTGTTAGTTTCCAGTAGATTGAATGAAGGCGATTGTATTGCTGATCATGTGAACGAATTTAATTCTATCTTAGCAAGATTTGCATCAGTGGATATTAAATTCGATGATGAAGTGCATGCCTTGTTGTTGGCATCCTTATTACCAGACAGTTGGTCGGAATTTGTCACTGTTATAAGTAATTTATTTGGGAGCGGTAAGATGACTTTTGATGGAGTTCGAGATTCGATTCTTGGAGAAGATATTGTAGGAGAAACTCATGAGAGTCTCCAAGTTCCTTGTTGAGTGCTTAGAGTAGAGGCAGAAAGTTCGAAAAGGGGCAGAATAAGGGGCGTAGCAGATAAAAGTCACAGAAGAGAGGACAATCCAAAGATCGCAATGATATTGTTTTTAAGAATTGTCAGAAGGGTCACTTCAGGGATCAATGCACGACTCCCGTGGCTTCTAAAGGAAAGAGTAAAGAAGATAATTCAGCTAACCTAGTTGAAGAAGTGGTGAATGACGATGCTTTCATTTGATGTGTTGAATGTTCGGTGGAATTATGGGTTATGGATTCTGGTGAATCATTCCGTGCTACCCCTTGTAAGGATTTAATGTTAAATTTCAAAGTTGGAAATTTTGGTAAAGTCCATCTTGCTGATGATGAGACTTTGGATATTGCGGGCATGGAAGATATTAATCTCGGAACCTCTTTGGGAACTAGTTGGATGTTGAAAGATGTAAGGTACATTCCTGGACCGAAGAAGATGTTGCTATCTGTGGGTCAGTTAGATAAGGAAAGGTATCGAGTTACTTTCGGAGATGGACAGTGGAAGGTTATAAAGGGGAATCTAGTTATTGCTTGTGGAGAGAAAAAAAGAACTTTGTACATTGTTGAACAATCTAGCTAAGAAGAAAATGCAGTTACTGATGAGATTGAGTCTTCAACTTTGTGGCACCAAAGGCTTGGTCATATGAGTGAAAAAGGTGTGAAGTTGTTAACTTCGAAGGGGGTTGAAGAATGTGGAAGTTGGATTATGCGAGCCATGTGTTCTTGGAAAGCAGAAACGTGTTACTTTTGAAAAATCGGGGAGGACCCCCAAGGCTAAGAAGTTAGAGCTAGTTCATACATATGTATATGATCCAACAACAATTGCATCATTGGGCGGATCTCGCTACTATGTCACTTTCATTGATGATTACACTAGAAATCTATGGGTTTATTCTTTGAAGAATAAATCAGATGTGTTTGCTAATTTCAAGAAGTGGAAGATTGAAGTTGAAAATCAAACTGATTTAAAGGTGAAGAGTTTAATGTCTGATAATGGAGGTGAATACATTAGTGATGAGTTTAAAAGCTATTGCGCGGATTTTGGGATTAGAATAATTAAAACTATTGCTGAGAGACCACAACAGAATGGTATTGCAGAGCGCATGAATAGAACCTTGAATGAGAGGGCCAAGAGTATAAGATTACATGCAGGGTTGCCAAAGATGTTTTGGCTTATTGTAGTTAGCACAACAACATATCTCATAAATAGAGGATCTTAAGTCCTTTGGGGTTCAAGATTCCTGAAGAAGAGTGGCAAGGAAAAGAGGTAAATCTTTCACACTTGCAATTTTTTGGTTGTGTTTTTTATGAGTGTGTTAAAGTTTTGGATAGGGACAAGCTTGATCCGAAAGGAAAGAAGTGTATCTTCATTGGTTATGGCTCAGATGATATGGGTTACCATTTTTGGGATGAACTAACTAAGAAGGTCTTTAGAAGTAGAGATGTTACTTTTAATGAGAATGCAGTGTATAAGGATAAGCTTGTAGTCGATTCCAAGTTTACAAAGGAACAACCTGAGAAAGAGGAAATAGTGCTTGAATATATTACAGAAATAGATCTTGCAGGAAATAGTGCGAGTTCGGAGAAGGTTTATGACAGGGTTCCAGTAACTCCACAGACCGTGGTAAGAAAATCTAGCAGAATTATAAGGCCACCACAGAGATATTATCCTTCAGCATATTCTATGTTATTGACCGAGGACGGGGAACCTCAGTGTTATTCAGAGGCAGTACAAATGGATGATTCAGTTCAGTGGAAATCAAATATGGATGAGGAGATGAATTCTTTGAAGAAGAATGAGACTTAGACTTTAACAGAGTTACCAGCTAGGGAAAGAAGGCTTTACAGAATAAGTGGGTGTTCAGGATCAAAGAAGAACATGATGGCAACAAGAGATATAAGGTGAGGTTAGTAGTCAATGGTTATTAACAGAAAAAGGGTATTCACTATACCGATATATTTTTTCCCGTTGTTAAGATGACTACAGTTAGAATTGTGCTAAGTAATGTGGCTGCAGAGAAGTTACATCGAGAACAACTAGATGTTAAGATCACGTTATTACATGATGATATTGAGGAAGATATCTACATGGTCCAGCCAGAAGGATTTCAGGTAGCTGGGAAAGAAAACCTTGTTTGCAAGCATATAAAAAGCTTGTATGGTTTAAAGCAAGCACCAAGGCAATGGTACTTGAAGTTTGATAGCTTTATGATGAAGAATGGGTACACGAGGAGTGCTATGGATCATTGTTGTTACTTTAAACAGTTTGATTCATCTTATATCATATTTTTGTTGTATGTTGATGGCATATTGATAGAAGGATCAAACATGAGGGAAATCAACAGGTTAAAGAGACAGATGTCTGAGGAGTTTGAGATAAAGGATATGGGTGTAGCAAAATAGATATTTGGTATGAGCATCATAAGGGATAGAACTGAAGGTACTTGTTGGGTAATGAATACAACACAGAAGGGGGGGGGGTGAATCTGTTTTGGACAATTTTATTGGCTTTTTGATTATCTTAAACTAGGTGAAAAAAGTAGATAAGAAATGTAACAATATTATGCTAACTGAACTAAAGACAGTGCACACAATATTTCAAAACTCACTTAATTTTATATAAAAATTAAGCTAGTGTTTTGCTACAAATTTCTAGGTTCTTTTTTGATAAAGAACTCAGCTTCTCTCTTGAGATATACAAGATTTTCTAGATCTATTTGTTACAACTGAAACAAAGCATCCAATGTTTATTTTATAGAACAGTAAACACAGGTTTTACACAACATGCAATAGCATGTACTAAACCCTACTTTAAGTTAACTAAATCTTTCTATTTCTGGCTTAATGTATCTTTGCAAATCGTGCATGTCTGTGACTTTACTTTGTTAGTTAATCTTGATATTTGATCTTGTACTCTTCAAGCTACTTTTGTAGACTTTTCAAAGCTGTAATTGATTTGTTTGTTCATTGATAATCTTGGATATTTAACTGGTCCGCATTCTGTACTTGAGTTTTACATCGAGATCTCCAGTTTGTTATATATAGAACTTGACATATCGATAAGTATAATGGCTTATCGAGATCTCTTATTACTTTATAGTTGTTGTGACTTATCGAAGTCTCTGAGTTCTCCAATGTGAAATTGACTTGTCGAGATCTCTGAGTTCTCGAGTGTGATATTGACTTATCGGGATCTCTAAGTTCTCGAATGAACTTGGCTTGTCGAGGTCTCCATGTCTTCACATGCATAATTAACTTGTCGATATCTCTAATCTTCATATCTTCATTTTGGCTTATCAATATCTCTGAGTGAAGGGTTTCGAGCACATAAACGCAACGGAAACAGTAATTAAAAACGTGAAAAACCAGAATTTTTGAAACCCACCGCAGGATCCATGCGAAAAATAGATATTTAATTCATAGATCAGATTGTTTACCTTAAGAAACTTTACAAATTGGTTGACTAATTGAGATCCAAAGCTTGTTTAATCACCATGCATCTCGCTCTCGCGATCTACGCTCTATCAGTATCCACACGAATGCTTGAACGAAAGGATTGAATGTGTAGCACAAACTCGTTTCTTCTTGCTCTCTCCATCTTCTCCCTTGGTGGCTAGGGTTTTAGTAAAAGTCTTGCATACAAAATCACCCACACAAGAGATATTATATAGAGAGTATAAGAAGAATTATAACTCTTAACTAATTAGGAGTTATTATTAATTCGAAATTCCTATTTGTATAATGATTAAGTCACACTTAATTATTTAACAAATGAATTTCATAATTAATATTAGTAAATTCGAATATCAATATTTATCTAATTAATTAAGTCATACTTAATTAATATTATAAATAATTTGAATTACTTTAATATAATTTAAATCCAATTTAAATTAAATAATCCTTCAAGCATTCTTAGTGTGTGACCCTATAGGTTTTTATTATTACGTTGGCAACGAATTTTAAATCTAATTTAAAATCGTAAACAATGAGCGGTATCTAGTAATACATCATGGCTACCCAAGTAATAGTAATTGAATCGGTGATCGATTAAACCTTTCGTGAATAATGTACAATGTAATATAATCCCTTTAACCAAATATTATAGATTAAACTAGAGGCATGTAATGTGTCATCCTCATCATAGTTTAATCCAAGTTTCCTTGATCAATGAGTAGACTATCATATCAAATCAACATTTGAGCGTGGCCACACATTTCATAGTCTATCTCACACAAGAGTCCAATAATATCACTCCTAAAATAGGAGGGTTAAATCCCATCAAAATCATTCATATTTCTCATACAATTCATAATATACCCAATGTCCACTTTTATCATTACCCGGTCAAGGATAACTTTTAATGGAATCAATGTATATTAATTCTCGTACAGAAATATAATGACTTCAGGTCTAAGGACCATTACATCATTATCACTGTGAGAATTACTTGTGACACAACAGACATGTAGAATCTCACATTGGGTCTGTCCAGCACTATGTACATATACATATACCTGTATTTTTTACTTTAGTATCATCATACCTATGATCAATGAGATGTGATCATCAATCAACAAATACACCTGTCTTAATGCATTATTATTGTCCCTTAATAATAATACTCGACTAGGGACCTTTAGGAATATTGATACTATTCTCATAATTTCATTTCTAAGTCACGTACTTATAGATATAGAATTGCATATCATATTCCAAGGACATTTCTTAATCTAACATTTATATCGCAGTAAATTAAGAATTAATAAATTATAAAGGGAATAATCGATAGAACATAAACATTAATAATCCTAATGTCTTAAACTAAAACATCATAGTGTTGTCTCTAGGGCACACACACTAACAATCTTCCTCTTGCACTAGAGCCAATCACCCATGTATCTAATACTCATGGAACTAGTGTAATATCCGGGAAAAATATGTGAATATTTTATGTTAAATAAATAAATATAATGTGTTTTATGAGTTTAAAATGATTATTGCCATGTTATTAAATGTTATAACTGTTATTTGTGTTCCTGTGCGGACCAGAAATTTTTTCGAGTAATTAATATGTGTTTAAACTGCATTTATATGAATCGATCTGTAATCGAGACGCGTGTTTATTTGCGTTTTTATCGAGGTACCCATTTTATCTCGTTTTATGTGTGTTTGAATGTATTTCATGTGTTTTCGGGGTTTTCTGTTAATTTAGAAATCGTTTCTGTTCTTCAAAAATCAATGGACCGGGACCCCACCAGGACGTTAAAGCCCACAAAATTTACGTTTTTATTTTTATAAAATTATACGTATTTCAAATACCCAGTATTTTTGTAATTTTGAATTATTCGCAATTTTGGGAAATTTTGATATAAATTTTATATTTTATCGCTTTTAAAATTATTCTCCGTAATTATTATTTTGGGGCCTAATTATTTTAATTAGGGGAATAAAAATACCCTTAAGTAATTTTGGGGGTATAATTTCTGGTTAATATAAATAGCAGATTATAATTATTTTATTTTAGTTTATTTTCAGAAATTACTAAAAATAAAACAAAAATCAGAAATTATATTTGGGGTGAGGGTTTGTTCTTGAACAAATTCAATCGATTGAACCAGTTGCAGAGATCGTTTGTTGACGAACTTTATACCAAATCAAAGAGCATTTCACGGCCGTTCTTTCGGTATAATTATCTCGATTTAAGATTGGATATTTTGCGAAATCGAATTTTATATAGTCCGTTTTAATTTTTGAATTTTCTAAATCATTGTTGATGCGTTGAATGATTTTGAATATAGGTAATGAATCTAGATACCCAGAGCTCCATTTTCATATATATAATATGTTTAATTTGATTGAAGATTTAGTAAAATCGAAGTTTCGATTGGATCATCAGAAATTCGTTGATATTTGATCGGAGTTTCTTGTTCTGATTTGATAGGGCCGGTTTGTTAGAGTATTTAGATTTCTGGGCAAGCTAGGTATGGTTTGATGTTGAAAATCTGTTGATTGGTGTTGATTTGAGTACTCCGGATTTTTCGAGTTCGCCGACGTTCGGCTAAGACTCGACGGAATCGACGATTAGAACGTCGATTTCTGTTTTTGTTGATTCAGTCGTGTTGTTGATTTGATTTAGAGCATAACCCAGCTAAGAAACGGGTGAAATGGGATCATGTTGGAGTTGATCGGAGAACCACCAGCGCCGGAAAGGGCTGCCGGATTCTGGGTTCATTCCACAGTTTCCGGTAGGGTTCTTACCCGACCCGGTTCGTTCTTGTTTGACCCGTTTTATTTCTTACCCGACCCAGTTTTAATTCTTAAACCCCCAATTCCAAATTCAATAATCTGTTTCTGATTTTCCTTTTTCAAAAATAATTAAATATTCTTTTCTTAATTTCAAAAAATTAGTTATTTTAATTTTTAAAAATCATGTTCTTATAATTTATAATTCCAAAAATTATATTCTTAATTGTTTTAAATTCCAAAAAAAAATTACTTCTTTTATTATTTTCAAAAATCCATATTTGTTTTAATTATTTATAATTTATTTTAATTAATTATTTATAGATTTAATTAATTGGTTAATTCATTTAATCAATTAATTTTAATTATAAATGATTAAATAAAATATAATTACTTATAATTAATTCAAATAAACCCTAAAAATATTGTTTTTAAACTTTTAAAAATTATATTTTGGTATTTATAAATCAATTAATATTATTATTAATTGATTTATTCCCATTTAAATCTTATTTTATTCATAATAAATGAACCGTTCGTCCGTTTAATACGAAACGAATACGTACAGACTCAGAAAAATATTACGCTTTCAATAAAAATACTTTGAGACCCTAATTTCTTTTGTATTGCAATTTCATTTGAATTATGTATCAGTCTGAGTTGGTATTTAATCGATAAACACTGTTATTGAACTGATTTATGTTCTGAACGTTCTGCAACCTATCTGTGGACTATCTGATTTATGTATTATATCAAAAATATGATTATGTGTTATAGGAATAACATGATTACGTGCTATGTGATATGCATGCTATCTGTTAACAGTTTTAAAATGCCATGATTAGTTATAAATGATCGGGTAGATGTCAAGACGTATAGCTACGTCAATTGAGTTTGGTTCTGTCAATTAAGATAGTCCTTGTGTTTATAGAATCGAGTAACAAGGAGTGCAACTAAGTGTTAGACGGAGATAATAGCCAGTAGTAGTAAGCCAGAGTTATAGTAAGAAGTAACAAGGAGTGCAACTAAGTGTCATTTGATTCGACTCCTTTGATTGAAAATTGTTTTTATGGATTGGATGGTTGCGTAAGAGCCGCGGCGGCGGTCCAATGTGAGCCATGTATTATACTTGATTATAATACCTCGCTAGGCCAATATGTGCCTTGGGTGCCCCGCTTTTTAGTTGGATATGCTTCGGCATACCGGTGTTGCTCCGCGGCTGATCACCGGCGGCAACATACCGTCGTTCGAGGATTCTATTCCAAAATAAAAAGATTTATAAAAGGGTTATTTATTATCAAAACTTATATCAGTTTTTGATACTGTTCAGGTATTGTTGTTTGGTTTTTCTCATCAGATATATTGTTGTTTTTGTTTTAAATCATAAGCTATATACTGCTTGCTGAGCATTTCTTTCGCTCATACTTGTTTATTATTCCGATTTTTTCAGCTAGTGTTAGGGCGGAAACACGCGTTAATAATACACGCAAATATACGCGTTCGCAAGTAATATAGAATACTTTCTAGTTCGTTCCCACAGAGACTCAGACTAATTATGTTCAATTAACACTCACTCACCAATGTATAATTACTTCTCAATGTTAAGAAAATAACACTTAGAATTGATTAACTAATTATTAACTACAATTAACTACGAGAATTAAGTATTTAATTGCCACTTGAATTAACAATATTAAAACACACATGAGATCACAACTTCATTACTACTTCCTTCAATAGTCATTGTCATTACCCTTAGCATGTAACAATGATGATATTAATCGAACAACACGAAACTCATAAAAGCCAACTTTCATTGTACTAACACCATTCTACCAAGCATCCCCAATTAAGACAGAAGTTGAATAGGCATCAATTATGTTGAGACCCTATATGGCTACAGAATTTGACAACATAACGATTTAAGCACAAGTTATTCCTTATGATTACACAGGGAAAGTAAAACGGTTAGAGTTACCCACTAATCATACATACACATACATGAACCTATGCTAGCATGGCAAGTTCTAAACCTCAAGATTCACCGTCGCTTCACAAGAGATTAACACCTTATCCTATATGTTCACGACGCACATAAGACGAATAAGCACAACCAATACTAGATATCATACAATCATCACACACTAAGGTATTAAACAACTAGAACTCATCGTCATCATGGGTTCATATGAAAACATGATAATAACACACGAGAATAATTAAAACCACTTATATTAAACCAGAGTACGTCACAAGAGTAAATAGGTTCAAAGTAAAGAAAACTAGCATCCAACGTTACAATGAAATAAAGAATCACAAGACAATATGCTTCCTCTTCGTTGCGGTGTGCTAAAACGGTCTTCTTCCTTATCTCCTCGCTCCTCGATTAATACTACGATTCAACACACTGTGAAACGTCTCTGAAAACTACTTATATAGGAGTCCCATAAAACCCAACTAACTCAGAAGTTGGAAGCTTAACAGAATCAGGAGTCTAAAATAATTATTTTAAATTTCCCTCCCTGAGTGGCCGCTCAGCATTCCTAAGCGGGCGCTCAGCTTTCTGAGCGGTCGCTCAGCAGAGCTGAGCGGGCGCTCAGACCCCTTCTGGAAAATGCTCTGTTTTTGCTCCCATTCTTTGCTGCATTCTGTTCTCATCTTCCCACTTGCAATGCCAAACACATGTCAAGGCTTATTCTTGATGAAATCTCTCTAGAAATGCAAATAATACCCTGAAATGCACAAACACTAGAAAAACACATCAAATACACAAAATACTTGATTTCAAGACATCAATTTCAGCAATTATAAGACGTTCTAAGTGGTATAAAATGCCACTTATCACACCCCCAAACTTAAATCGATGCTTGTCCTCAAGCGTCACAGACTCAAAAATAAAACAAAAAACATGCATGAATGCAATCTATATGAAATGCAGCGATCCCCCTTACTACGACCAAACCAACCAACTTACGACATCTCAACAAATGCAATTAGGCGAATAAAGATCAATCAAATCATGCAAACTAACATACAGCCAGAAACGTGGTGTGTGCGGATGCTTAACAAATATGCTTCGAAACTAGATCAATTATCATAACTCGACTATCCTCAAGGTAATCACATGATTATACGAAGAATAAAATTCTAGGCACAAAATGACTTATAACACTTCAAGATTACTGGAGCTTATTACGGAATCATGCTTTTTATTTAACACAACACACAAATGCTTATTTGACTGTGCAATGAGTGAGGTCAACAAAAGACTTATGCAATGGCATCCTTGTAGCGAGCGTTAGGTTAGCGGATCCCAGACTGTAAAAGCCTTAGGTCACTAGGCACAAAGTCCCCTAAGAACTTAATAACTCGAATACCAAAGAGCCCACTCGTGATCAATTATGCATTAACTCTCTATTTTTTCTTTTTTTTCTATATTTTTTTTCTAAATATTTTTTCAAAATTTCTAGCAAGTGCGTTTGGCTCCATCTTGCTCAACCCTAGACTACTCGCATAAAAATACGAGCCGGCTACTAGCCATTTGACGCCTAGGCACAATTAGCAATGAATTCCACTTTTTACTCCAATTTTTCTTTTCATGCCTTTTATCACTAAGAACCTATTATAAATTCTAAGCATAATCAATAGATTAACCTTAAAAACCATCAAACCATGACAACAATCTAGTCCTTAAGCATTCTCTAAGACTTAGTGAAATTACAAGTGTTTCTAGCATGCACGTCAACCTACAAGACTCAACATCACTTTAACGATATCACTACACTCGCATCAACATCACAAATCAATTGGTAAAAGCAACGCAAAAGGGATCATGGTATATGCATGAGCTAAATGACATGATAAATAAAGCTATAAAATAATAAAATAAAATAAAAACTATATGGCAAAAATATGCAATTATATGAACTAAACTACATGAATATGCAACTATATGATACACACACAAAATATTCCTTAACTACCACCCCCAAACTTAAAATCTTCACTGTCCCCAGTGAAGGTAGTAGAAAGGAACACAGGGTATACCTACTCAGAGAGATCATCATCATCATCACCCTCAGAGGGTGGAGTATCAGGAGGCGGATACGCAGAGTCCTCACCAAAAATGGGCCACTGGATGTCAGCTCCAAGGCCTCTAAAAGCAGTCCCAAGCGCAAGAATGAGCTCCTGAGCAAACCTGCTTTGCGTCTCGTACATAGCATCCGTCCTTCTCGACAGCCTCCTATACTGGGCATCAGCAATCCCAGCACCCTCCTGAGCTCTAGAAGAACCTGCCTCATCACGCCCTGGTCTCGCCATGGTAGCACCACGTGCTGGACGCCCTCTTGGAAGACGATAACTCAGCCCATGCTCCTCGGGCTCTCCACTAGTCCACTCGTGCATCGCATTCAGAGTCCCGGAATTAATAGGAGCGGCCGGCAGCTGCAACTGCTCGTGAGACGGCCACTGAACTCCCACTGCTCGGCAAAGCTTTGTAACCGTGGATGCATAAGGGATGTTCATATGCTTAACTCCTCTCAAAAACTTCAGAATTCCTTGGTAGATGAACTCACAAAGGTCCATATAGTACTCCTCATTCAAAATACCCCATAACAACTGTGCTCGCTCAATTGTAACCTCATGTGCATGTGAAGTAGGCAGAATATTAGCGCAAATAAAGGCATTCCATGCACGGACATACCTATTCATCATAATCGCCGGAAAATGGCGATACTCGTTAGTCCCAGTCTTGAAAGTCCAAACCGTGCCCGGTCTACAGAGAGTAGCACAAATCAAATCCAAGTCAAAATCTTCAGCACTCTTCTCGTTCCAATTCTCCTCCATGGACTTCCTCTGTCACTGCCCAATCACACGGTGAATCGCCTCAGGGTGATAATCCACCTTCATCCCCCGCACAACAAAAAACCCATTCTTTTCAGCCTTCGCATTCGCATAGAACTCCCGAACAACGCTCATCGGAACTGCCTCTGGTGACTCACAAAAAGCAATCCAACCCTTCTCAGCAATCATTGGCAACAACACACCATCCCTCCCCGATGGTAAGAATCCCATCTCCTTCAAAATCGGCTTACCCAGAAGCCTAGTATACTCCTCCTCAGCAGCCCTATCAAACAAACGAGGCCTAGCAACAGTACCCCTTGAAGAATCAACAGTAGGAACAGTGCTGCTACTATCAATAGTCCTGGATCTCTTGGGTGCCATCGAAACTGAGAAAAAGTGTTTAAGATTTGTGTTTTTGAATATGGTAGAGAGTTTAAGGTTTGAAAGTGTATGGGGGAGTAAATGGAATAGTTGTATGTATATATAGGGTAGAGATTAGGGTAAAATTTGATTAGGAGTAGGTTTGAGGGTTAAAAACGTGGGTAATGGGAAGATAATTCGTGGGTAGTGGGGCTGTGTTTTGATTTTTGATTTTTCTGATTTTTTTGGATTTTTATAAGGCTTAAAAAAATTCCGCCAGTCTGGCCCTGAGCGGGCGCTCAGCTTGTTGAGCGGGCGCTCAGTGGTCTTCTGTCTGCTGAGCGGGCGCTCAGTGGTCTTCTGGAAAAATAATTTTCTTGCCCTGTTTTTCTGATTTTTTGTGGTTTTGGATAGGTTACTAACTTCTAAGGGTTCCTGTAACAACAAATCATGGGTTGCCTCCCAAGAAGCGCTTCTTTTTCGTCATTAGCTTGACGTAGCGTACCTTAATCAAGTTGACAATAAAACGGCACTAACCACTTCCCGGTTTGTTATGTCCCCATAGTAATGCTTCAAACGCTGACCATTAACCTTGAATGCTTGGTCCGAATCATTCTCAAAAATCTCCACCGCTCCATGTGGAAACACAATTTTGAAAATAAAAGGTCCAGACCACCTTGATTTCAACTTTCCAGGAAAAGTCGGAGATGAGAGTTGAATAAAAGAACTTGTTGCCCCGTCACAAATGACTTAGGATATAACTTCCTGTCATGCCACCTTTTCACTTTTCCTTGTACATTTTGTTGTTCTCGTACGCTTGGAGTCGAAATTCATCAAGTTCATTTAGCTGAAGCATTCGCTTCTTTCCAGCTGCATCTAGATCCAGGTTCAACTTCTTCAATGCCCAATAGGCCTTATGCTCAAGCTCCGCAGGTAAATGACATCCCTTACCATACACAAGTTGAAATGGGGACATCCCAAGTGGAGTCTTGTATGCTGTTTTGTAAGCCCAAACAGCTTCATCGAGCTTTAAAGACCAATCCTTCCTTGACGGACAAACAACCTTCTCTAAAATGCACTTGATCTCTCTATTAGACACTTCCGCTTGACCATTCGTTTGCGGATGATAGGCAGTAGCAACATGATGATTCACATTGTAGCGCTGCATCATAGAAGTGAACTTACGGTTACAGAAATGTGACCCTTCATCACTTATGATTACTCGTGGCATTCCAAACCTTGTGAAAATCTGCTTATGAAGAAAATTCAACACTACCTTTGCATCATTCGTCGACAGAGCTTTGACTTCTACCCATTTTGAGACATAATCGACTGCCAGCAATATGTACTGATTATTATAGGACGAAACAAATGGCCCCATGAAATCGATTCCCCAAACATCAAAGACCTCGACTTTAAGCATCACATTTAACGACATATCATCCTTCCTCATGAGATTCCCCACTCTTTGGCAACGATCACACCTTAAAATGAACTGATGAGCATCCTTAAACAAAGTAGGCCAGAAAAAACCTGCTTGCAGAATACGAGCTATCGTCTTCTCACCACCATAATGTCCACCATAAACTGTGGAGTGGCAGTCTCATAATATCCCCTCCGTCTCACAGAATGAGATACATCTCCTGATGATCTGGTCAGCTTCCTGTCTAAACAAATATAGTTCATCCCACATATACCACTTCACCTCATACAGAAACTTCTTCTTTTGAGCTGTATTCATATTAGGCGGCATTATATTGCTGACAAGATAATTCAAAATATCTGCGAACCATGGCTCTACCTCCTGAACTGCGAACAATTGCTCATCCAGAAAAGATTCGTTGATCAATGTCTTATCATGTGAATTAGATTCAGGATTCTCCAATCTAGAGAGATGGTCAGCTACTTGATTCTCAGTACCTTTTCGATCCTTGATATCTAACTCAAATTCCTGTAGCAAGAGCACCCAACGAATGAGTCTAGGCTTCGAATCCTTCTTGGAAACCAAATAGCGGATGGCCGCATGATTAGTGAACACTATCACCTTTATCCGAAGCAAATAAGATCGAAATTTTTTGAAACCAAAGACTATATCCAAGAGCTCCTTCTCAGTAGTGGTGTAGTTCATTTGAGATCCATTTAAAGTCTTACTAGCAAAGTAGACCACATGAAAGAGATTATTCTTGTGCTGCCCAAGAACTGCGCCCACCGCATAATCACTCGTATCACACATCATCTCAAAAGGCTTTGTCCAATCAGGTGCCGTTATAACAGGTGCAGTTATCAAACTCTTCTTGAGAGTCTCGAATGCCGTCAAGCATTCATCATCAAATTTGAAAGGCACATCCTTCTCGAGCAAGTTGCACAACGACTTAGATATCTTCGAAAAGTCCTTGATGAAACGCCGATAAAAACCCGCATGACCAAGAAAACTACGGATTCCTTTCACAGAAATAGGTGGTGGAAGATTTTCAATGATTCCCACCTTGGCTTTGTCCACCTCAAGACCCTTGCTAGAGACCTTATGCCCAAGAATAATGCCTTCACGCACCATAAAGTGACATTTTTCCCAATTGAGCACCAAATTAGTTTCCACACACCTTTTGAGCACCGCATGAAGATTATTCAAACATTCATCATACCAATGTCCAAAGACGGAGAAGTCGTCCATGAACACCTCGACATTATTTCCAATTATATCAAAGAATATAGCCATCATACATCTCTAAAAAGTGGCTGGTGCGCCACATAAGCCAAACGAAACTCTGCGAAAAGTAAACGTGCCAAATGGACACGTGAAGGTAGTCTTTTCTTGATCCTCTGGTGTAATATATATCTGATTATACCCCGAATAACCATCCAGAAGACAATAATACTGATGACCGGCCAACCTGTCAAGCATCTGATCAATAAATGGAAGAGGGAAGTGATCCTTCCTTGTGGCCTTGTTCAACTTTCTGTAGTTCATGCATACCCTCCATCCTATGATTGTTCGAGTGGGGATGAGCTCGTTTTTCTCATTTGCTACCACAGTAATACCTCCTTTCTTAGGTACACATTGCACGGGGCTCACCCAAGAACTGTCAGAAATAGGATAAATGATTCCTGCATCCAGCCACTTCAGAATTTCTTTCTTCACCACTTCTTTCATGATAGGATTAAGTCTTCGTTGTTGCTCAACAGTCGGCTTACTGCGTTCCTCTAGCAGAATTTTATGCATGCAGTATGAAGGGCTGATCCCTTTGATGTCTGCTATAGTCCATCCGATAGCCAATTTGAATTCTCTCAAGATCCTCAGGAGCTTGTCCTCCTTACTTCCTGAAAGGTCAAATGCAATAATAACAGGTAAAGTAGATGCATCACCTAAAAAAGCATACCTCAAGTGTTCAGGTAATGGTTTAAGCTCCAAGGTACGTGCTTCCTCAATAGATGGTTTGAGCTTTCCTTCAGCATTTTTGAGGTCAGAAGTACCAAGAGATTCAAATGGCATGTCTAGCTTTCTCCTTCAAGGAGAAGTATTTAGATATTGTAGTTGCTCATTGCCATCCTCATCCTCACTGTCGAAATCCCCCACTAAGGCTTTCTCTAATGCATCAGACATTAACATATGATCAAGTTCTGAAGTAACCGCAGAATCAATAAAATCCACCTTTAAGCACTCCTCATCTTCTGTAGGGAATTTCATCGCTTTGAATACATTGAATGTCACATCCTGATCCTGCACCCACAGAGTAAGTTCACCTTTCTGCACATCTATCAAGGTACAGCCTGTAGCCAAGAAAGGTCTCCCCAAGATTATGGGAATCTTCTTATCTTCCTTGAAATCCAGAATAACAAAGTCTGCAGGAAAGAAGAGATTATCCACCTTTACTAGCACATCCTCCACTATGCCTCGTGGGTATGTAATAGAACTATCAGCCAATTGTAGAGACATGTAGGTGGGCTTTGGATCAGGAAAATTCAACTTTTTGAAGATCAACAACGACATCAGATTGATGCTTGCTCCCAAATCACACAGGCACTTGTCAAAAGACAACTGGCCAATGGTGCAAGGAATGGTGAAGCTACCTGGATCTTTAAGCTTTGGAGGTAATTTTTGTTACAGCACAGCACTGAACTCTTCCGTTAGAGCAACGGTCTCAAGGTCATCCAGTTTCACCATCCTTGAAAGAATACTCTTCATAAATTTCGCATGACTAGGCATTTGCTCCAGAGCCTCGGCGAAAGGTTTGTTGATGTGAAGTTTCTTGAACACCTTCAGAAACTTACCGAACTGCTTATCCAGCTTTTGTTGTTACAATCTCTTAGGGAAAGGTGGTGGAGGATAGAGCTGTTTATCCCCTGTATTACCCTCAGGCAGAGTGTGTTCAACAGTAGTCTTCCTTGGTTCCGCCGCTTTCTCCCTTTGCTTAGCTTCTTCATCACCAACTTCAGCTTTTCCATCTTTTGCTTTGTCAACATCAGCAACTTTTCCAGACCTTAAGGTAATAGCCTTGACTTTCTCTTTAGCTTCCTTCCTGCCTGGCACTTCAGTATCACTGGGAAGTGTGCCAGGTTGATGATTGAGCACTGTATTGGCTATTTGACCGATTTGATTTTCCAAGGTCTTGATAGAAACAGCCTAACTTTTGCATAACAGCTTGAGTTCCTCGAAATCAGCACTGGAAGGTGGAGCTGCACCTCCTTGTTGAGGATATGATTGCCTTTGAGCATAATGCTGTGGTTGCTGGAATCCAGGCGGATTAAACTGCTTACTTACGCCTTGCTGATATGGTTGTTGAATAGCATTCTGATTATTACTCGAGCTAAAATTTGGATGATTTCTGTTGTTAGGATGATAAGTAGCTGGCACAGGCTGCTGCGTCGCTGATAATTGTTCACATACTGAACAGATTCATTAATAAGAGAACACTGATCCGTAGTATGAGAACCTGCACAAAGCTCACAGACCATAGCTATCTGATTGACTTCATAGGTGGCTAAAGAATCGACCTTCATAGACAACGCTTGGAGTTGCGCTGCAATAACTATAGTTGCATCAACTTCCAGAATACCTGCTACCTTCCCAGGCATCATTCTTTAAGTTGGGTTTTGATGCTCATTTGCAGCCATAGTCTCAATCAGATTATAAGCCTCAGTAAGCTTTTGGCCCTCAAGGCGCCTCCAACTGCTACATCGAGCATGGGCCGAGATTGGGCCCCCAAACCATTATAGAAACCAGTGATCACATCCAATCAGGAATACCATGATGTGGACACTTTCTCAACATTTCCTTGTAGCGCTCCTAAGCTTCGCACATGGATTCTGTAGGTTGCTGCGCAAACTGAGTAAGAGCACTCCTCATAGCCGCAGTTTTCGCCATTGGATAGAACTTCACCAGAAACTTCAGTGCAATATCTTGCCAAGTAGTGATGGACCCAGCTGGTTCAGAATGTAACCAGTCCTTAGCTTTATCCCTCAATGAGAATGGGAAAAGCCTCAGCTTGATAGCCTCATCAGTCACACCATTATATTTGAAAGTACTACAGATCTCGACAAAATTCCTTATGTGCATGTTGGGGTCTTCAGTCGCAGCACCTCCGAAAGAAACGGAATTCTGCACCATCTGAATAGTGCCCGGCTTGATTTCAAAGTTATTGGCCTCAATATCCAGGTGCATGATGCTAGACTGAATGTCATCAATTTTAGGCCGAGAAAATCCATAAGAGTTGGATCTGCCGGAACTATACGATCACCCATGATTACTGGCTCTTTCTGCTCACTTCCTGAATCCGAATCTTCAAAATCTATCTTCTCTAGAATATCAAGAACTTCGTCTGTCTCCTCAGCCGTATCTAAAGTCCTCTTGCGAGTACGAGAACGTGTTTGCATAAACGCTCGCTAAAGTACCTGAAACACAACCGGAAACAATAAGTAACACATCTTAATCAATGAGTCCTAATGACCACTGATGGTAAGTACATAAACTAAACAAATATGCCGAGTCCCCGGCAGCGGCGCCAAAAACTTGTTAGGGCGGAAAAATGCGCTAATAATACACGCAAGTATACGCGTTCGCAAGTAATATAGAATACTTTCTAGTTCATTCCCACAGAGACTCAGACTAATTATGTTCAATTAATACTCACTCACCAATGTATAATTACTTCTCAATGTTAAGACAATAACACTTAGAGTTGATTAACTAATTATTAACTATAATTAAATATGAGAATTAAGCACTTAATTGCCACTTGAATTAACAATATTAAAACACACATGAGATCACAACTTCATTACTACTTCCTTCAATACTCATTGTCATTACCCTTAGCATGTAACATTGATGATATTAATCGAACAACACGAAACTGCTAAAAGCCAACTTTCATTGTACTAATACCATTCTACCAAGCATCCCCAATTAAGACAGAAGTTGAATAGGCATCAATTATATTGAGACCCTATATGTCTACAGAATTTGACAACATAACTATTTAAGCACAAGTTATTCCTTATGATTACACAGGGCAAGTAAAATGGTTAGAGTTACCCACTAATCATGCATACACATACATGAACCTATGCTAGCATGGCAAGTTCTAAAGCTCAAGATTCACCGTCGCTTCACAAGAGATTAACACCCTATCTTATATGTTCGCGACGCACATAAGACGAATAAGCACAACCAATACTAGATATCATACAATCATCACACACTAAGGTATTAAACAACTAACTAAAGAATTCCATAGTAAATCCGTTAGGACCCCATGATCACGATTAGCCCATGATAGAACTCATCGTCAGCATGGGTTCATATGAAAACATGATATAACAAACGAGAATCATTAAAACTACTTATATTAAACCAGAGTACGTCACAAGAGTAAATAGGTTCAAAGTAAAGAAAACTAGCATCCAACATTACAACAAAATAAAGAATCACAAGAAAATATGCTTCCTCTTCGTTGCGGTGTGCTAAAACAGTCTTCTTCCTTATCTCCTCGCTCCTCGATTAATACTACGATTCAACACACTGTGAAACGTCTTTGAAAACTACTTATATAGGAGTCCCATAAAACCCAGCTAACTCAGAAGTTGGAAGCTTAACAGAATCAGGACTCTAAAATAATTATTTTAAATTTCCGTCCCTGAGCGGCCACTCAACATTCCTGAGCGGGCGCTCAGCTTCCTGAGCGGTCGCTCAGCAGAGCTGAGCGGCTGCTGAGCGGGCGCTCAGACCCCTTCTGGAAAATGCTCTATTTTTCCTCCCGTTCTTTGCTGCATTCTGCTCCCATCTTCCCACTTGCAATGCCAAACACATGCCAAGCCTTATTCTTGATGACATCTCTCCAGAAATGGAAATAATACCTTGAAATGCACAAACACTAGAAAAACGCATCAAATACACAAAATAATTGATTTCAAGACATCAATTTAAGCTATTATTAGACGTTCTAAGTGGTATATGTAATAACCCCAATTTTTGGAAGTTTTGAAACCCTGATGAATAGTCACTTTTGCTGATGATGCTGATTAAGGAAAATTATTAGACCACACTATATAGGAGTACTGTTATGGAAATTCTAAGATCGTATTAATATTCCATAAAGTAAATAAGTGTGTAAAGATTGCCAGAATCCAAATTCGAACACTTTGATTTTTTCCCGAAAATCCACCAGGTACCGAAAGAATTGAGTATAAGGTAACATGATTAAAAGGATTTAAATTCAAGGATTATAAGAGAGGATCATAAAAGCAATATAAAATATTGAGAAAGGTTTAGGGGAACCCAAGTAATAAGATCCCGGGTATGATCTCTCAAACGATAAATGAGAACGAAATCAAAGCGAACCGTAAAACAGATAACGACCATTAGCCAAGTAATTAAGCACTAATCAGATAGGATTAATGGGTTGTGACATTATCCAACCATAAGGTTTGGACAAGTGTCCTTGTGATGATGTAATGGAGGTGATGTCATCACTTTATTAAAGTTAAAGGAAGATATTTACCAAGGATTAATCCTAGCCAAGCAAATCATTTCACAAACTTTAGAATTCAAGAATCAAGCAAGCTTTCTTCTTCTCCCCACCTAAACTCTCGGTTGGTTTTCTACAAAAACCAAATCTTAGCTTCTCTTGCTCTAAAATCACAAGGTAATTACCATAGCTTCCTTACCTACTGGTGAATGCATGGTAGAAGTTTGGAAGCCAAATTCCATTCTTAACCTAGGCAAAAAAATCATCAAAAGTGATGATGAATAGTAACTTTCAAGAACTAATGTTAGTTTTCTTCATTTTTATAAAATGTTAAGGTTATACAAGTAAGGATCAAGGTTCTTTTAGGCATTCAAAGCTCTTGGGTTGTGTTAGGAAGCTTCAAGGAGGTATAAACAACTTTCACCTTTATCTTATAGTTTGAACTTTGAGTTTTGATGAGTTTATGGATGGATTAGTGTATATATAGAAATATCCATGTATGTATAGCAAGATCCATGTATGTTAGATAGTTTGGTTGTATTTGTGGTGATTTTGGATATGAATCTTGGTTAATGGTTAATGAATCTTAAGTTATGGTTAGTAAATCATGTTTATGGTTGAATGAGTTGGAAAACCTTGAGATTATGGACTGACTTTGCCTTGATATAAGTTGTGTTTGATGTATTGTTGATGGTTGGGTGGTTTGTAGTGAATTGGTAAGGAATTGGAGTGGTATAAATATTGGTAATCGCGTAAACATAGCCGTCGTAATGCCCGATTTACCTTAGACTGCTTTTGTTCTTAACATCAGGACCCGTGAACTCACTATTAGGTTTTGACCATTGCCATGATTAGATATTTCATGTTACGAGCTTCGTTTTGATATGTGGTACGCTTGAATCCGATGTACGGTTTATGAGAAACGACCGTTTTAAGTAACGGCATTTCGCGAACGAACCATTACCCCTCGCATTACTTTGAAACCTTGGTTAAGGTCCTTAAATGACTAATTGGAGTATGAAACAATTATGTAAAGTGGATTAGGCAGTTGTTAGGGTACTCGCAAAAGAATCGCCTTAAAATTCTTAATGGTTAATTTATTAAATATGGTGGAGCCGAGGGTACTCGAACGACCTACGTGATTCGTGAAGCGTAGAAGGGACATAAGCAAACCCTATGGTTCAATTGGTTAAAGTCTAGATTCTTAACTGACTTTGGTTTAATTCCAACTTATATGTTATTTATAGGTTACCAGACTCATCCCAGGACTTTTACCACCCCCAGTCGCTCAGGCAAGTTTTCTACCCGCTATACTGTTGTTGTGATGTAAATATATGTATATGCATTATCTTGTGATAAGTGTATGATTGTTATTAGCAAATTTTTCTATATATTGGAGCATGCTGATATGGTATATATGCATGTATGTTTCATAATCTTGATATCTAATTGTTGAATCAAATGCTTATAAGTTACATAATACCTATGCTAGAGATAAGCAGTAGTTGCATATACCCTTAGTATAGGGGACCCAAAGGTGAACATTTTCTAAACCGGGAGTCGATGTTCCCGAGTATAATATATATATATATATATATATATATATTAATATATATATATATATATATATATTGATATAGTTTTCAAAACTATTAATCGAATAAGGTTTATTCGATAACTTTATTTTATTTAATGAATATTATTTTGAATATTCATTCGAGGACTTATGACTCCGCTTACTTTATTTAATGAATATTATTTTTGAATATTCATTCGAGGACTTATGACTCCGCTTACTTTATTTAATGAATATTATTTTTGAATATTAATTCAAGGACTTATGACTCCGCTTATTTTATTAAATAATATTCTTTATTTTATTAAAGAATAATGTTTCGATAATCAAACTTATTTTCGATTATTCAAATAAAGATCGTGCTTTCGTATAAGTATATCTTTGGTTATTTATTATTCATTTCAAGTATGAGTTTTAAAACTTCTACTTCAATTATTTTTATAAGGATTATCCTTTATAGGAATATTATTTAAGTAATAATATTCAGATATTTTCTCCAACATATCGGGACTAATTTATTTTACTATATCAGCATTACTCCAAACATTCTTAAAAATATTTTCGAGTCTTCAAAATGATTTTAAAAGTTAGAGAGGATCCCAAAACCCATTTTTATATTTAAGATCTTCCTTTCAAAGGGGATTTAAATGCTCGCTGAAAACCTAAGGGATCCGGCTCTGTGGTGTATTTTATATTCGCAACAAGGTTGCTGTTTTGAGAAAATATTTCTATTACTTGCCCAACGTTCGGGAAGTAAGTCCATCTATTTGAGTCGGCATAAGCAACATGGGCTCAGTGGGCGTCCATGAAAGTGTAAGTGGCTCAGTGGGAGTCCATCAATGCGTAAGTGGCTGAGTGGCAGTCCAGCATAGGTCCTAATGCGGCCAGGGTGATGACCAGTGGGGAATTCGTCCATCTACTAGTAGAAAAGGTTACTTATTGGTATCTTTGCCTGATCAGCAAGATATCAGGTTTATGCCAAAATTCTTTTCTTCCCAAAATTCATTGGATATTGCAACTCTGTTCATACTTTACATGACAGAGGTTTTCAGGAAATGTATGAGAGATATATATGGATATATATATATATATATATATATATATATATATATATCGGGACTTAATGAAGTATCTCGTAACTTCATTTCATTCAATAATATTTCAAAGATCGAATCTATGCAAGTCTTATTTTGTAGTCTCATCTATATGATGAACTTTTGAAACTGGTTATAACTTGAACGGTGGCAGTTCAAGTAGTATTTGGAAAAGATATAAGTATATTGGGGTATCTTGTAACTTCATCTTTTAACTTATATCTGGTTAATGATTATCTTATGCATGACAAAGATTTTCAGAAAAACGTTGAGACAAGGCTAGATATATGAGATCACCTTGCAACGATATTTTTATACAGTTATAAATTGGAACCCTATGTATATTATGCATGGAAGAGGATTTCCAAGATTTTGAAAAGTATATATACATATATACTGATTATTGTGCGACTTGGTCGCGTTAAGATATCAAACTTGGTTCATTTCTTCTTGACCAAGACTTTCATGAGTACTATGAGAATGCTCATATATTGTTAATTATTATACATATTATTTCGGTGGGCTTGTTGCTCACCCTTGCTTTCTTTTTTCATCACACAACAATAGATAGATATGATGAACATGACCAAGCTCCCAATTCGCGAGTGGATAGGAAACGTTCTGCAGTTTCCTATAGGCGTTGATGTCGCTGTAGCTGAGGTAGGAACTACCAATAGGCTAGGCTTTCAACTTTTGATGTACCAGACTTATGTATCTTTATGAATTGTAATAATGGCAAAGAAATGTAAATTTATTCAGAAACCCTTTTAAGGTGTAATGGCATATAATTGTGGAATAAAATGACTCGTGTTGTTTTTAGATATTCATCTCTGAGACTATAACTTGTGGTGTGTGTGTTTATTGTGGGGTCACAGTACATAGTTGTTGATTGTTTATTAAGATTGGGTGTTATTAAGGGAAATGGAACTCGTGACAACCCGAATCCCCGACCCCGGATCTGGGGGTGTTAGAGAAATGGTATCAGAGCTAAGCGTTATAAACCTCAGAGATGATGCGTCGTTAAAATGATAAGTTCACTAAGATAATAAGAACTCTTGCCAAGTTCATAGTCGAACTACCTAATGTAGTACTGACAGTTAAAACCCCTTATGGGAACCCTTATAAATATCGTGATAAAAGCATAGCTCGTTATCGTATATGGTAGTGGGACTCCGAGCCCTGAAGTCCAAGAGCAATAATATGATGATGTTTTACTACATATTGGGGATCCGATTTTGGATCCAGTGGAGCACCCTAATGAGGGACCGGATGATAATCATATTGAGGATGTAACGGTTGAGGATGTTGTCCCAGAAAGGATTGTTGCTGAGAAGGATCCCGTGGAGGATCCTAACAAGACTGAAGAGATGATCGCTAAGGAATTAATGACCGTAGTCAGGGTGACTACCAGAGGTAGGATTGGCCGGTTACTACCGGAGGTTCGTTCAAGATTGCAAAGATCGCATCCCCTGTAACACAGCTTACTCGTAAGACTGAGAAGTTAGAATGGACAGAGAAATGCGAGAACATCTTCCAAGAACTGAAGCAAAGATTGGTGACGACCCCTATATTGGCGTTGCCGGATGGAAAAGGAGATATTTTTTTTGATTTGTAGTGACACTTCGCATAAGGAATTAGGGTGCTTCTTATACAGCACATCAAGGTAATCGCGTATGCATCAAGACAACTAAGGGAATATAAAATTCGATATCCCCACCCATGAGCTTGGGCTCGTGGTAATAGTTTTGCCCTAAAGATTTGAGGCACTACTTGTATGGAGAGAAGTGCGAGATTTACATAAGCCGTGAGTGGTCTAGTACATTTTCACGCAGAAAGAGCTCAACATGCGCTAGAGGAGGTGGTTAGAGCTAATCAAAGATTACGATTATGAGATTCTTAATCATACAGGGAAAGCCAAAATGGTGGCTAACGCCCTTAGTATAAAAGAGAGACTCAAGATGAAAATGTCTTTGGGAGAGTTAATAAGAGATTCTGAGAAAATGGAAATAGAAGTGAAGGTAACCGGAGCCGGTACCGAAAAGCTGTTTGAGATTGTAATACCGCCCGAATTATTGGAAAAGATCATATTGTGCCAAGAAAAAGTGATGAATGAAGGCAGAGAGCCAACACATAGAGAAGAGATTAATACTGAGAAAGATGATAAGGGAATAATGAGGTGTTCTTACAGAATTTTGGTTCCAAACATTCAAGAGCTTAAGGACGGGATCTTAGATGAAAGTCATAGTTTGAGGAATAAGATTTAGGGCAGACCCTGAATGTGATTGTCAGGGAGGTCGCCATCAAGAAAGAAAGAACCCATAATATAATGAAATGAAAAACAAGGATTTTAACGTATAAGATAACCCTGATTTTGGGAGAAGGATGAAACATTTCATACTGAGGAAACAGAAGTCGAGCAAGACAGGGAGAACCAGGACGGTACTCCTATTGGGCAATCCATGGATCTGCCTAAACAAAACTTATACTATTATCGCCAACCACCACCCTGAGGAAACAATGCGGTGAGAAAATCTTTCCGGACCTTTAAGTCACTAAGCTCTCAGAGTTCCAAGGAACAAGTTGACCCAGTCAAGGCAAAAGCCTGGCTAAAGGAAATAGAGGAATCAATTGAGATTCTAAATGATTGACGATGTGCAAAAGACTATTTTTCCACTTACCTTCCTAAGAGAGAGGCCACCCGCAGGTGAAAGACCAAGAAAGGCACGGAGCTAGAGGTTATGATAAACTGATTAAAGTTCAGTCAATTGTTTTCGAGAAAGTAATTCCCAAGGTTATGGAGATAGTGTAAAAGTTTTAGAGCCAGAACAAAGGTGAACGAGTATGATGAATTATGAATCTAAGATCGTAAAAGTTGTTAAGATTCGTCTGAAGGACAAGAATCCCAGAACGACGTGATGTTTGAAGTCAATGATTAGTGGGTTCGTGAAATGATTGTAAGAGAGAGGTAAATAAAAAGAAACTGAAGTGGAAAGGAATATAAAGGCAATAGAGTTTGAGGAATGATAAGGGAGTTAGGTATGAGGAAACCCTAAAGACTCATAGCAATAGAAATAGAAAAGTATGTAATCATCAGGATGAGGGTGATTCACCATGAGTTAAAGTTGATGGTTGAAGGCATAAGAGATATATATATTGTACCCCCTTTAAGTTGGGAGGATTCGAGGAAACCTTGAGATAGTTCGAAGGATACACAATGAGACGCAGATAGATTGATGATACAAGAAAGTAAGAAATTAGGAAAATTGGATGAAGGAAGTGACCTTCAAGAATGTGAAGTGTAAGACCGGGGGCATGATACCCAGAAAGGGAGACACCAGGTATGAAAGATATCCCAATATTGAGATGACTGTTGAGATAAACAACAAAAGTAAATAAGGAGGTATTAAGAAGAAGTTCACGTTGAACACAACCAATATCTTCCAGAACATCCCTGTTATCATTACCAAATCAGGAAAGAAAAGTAGATAACCGTTGCTATCTTTTAGAGGCCATATTGATTGACCTCATTTTGAATACAGATGTTATTATGAAATTAGGCATATACTATCGAGATGGGAATGATTGAATAAGACACCCTTATCAGGGATACATGACTTGATTTATCTATGGAAGGATGCAAGTACCTTTTTAAAAAAGGTGGAATTAAGGATGGAACCTCGATAACTTGAGATGAACCATAGAGGAATCCATAAAGGTTGGCATTTCACCCTTAATAGGGACATTATGAGTTTGGGTAGTATGGAACGAAGGACTAAGGTAACAACAACCTTTAAAGATCAGTAGAGAAATTTTTCAGAAGTACATAGACAATGGTTGTAGTATTAGTAAATGGTATTTTGACATGCCCTGCATCTAGGGAATACAGGAGGAACGATTCAAGGATAACCTTAGAGGTTTTACAAGGAAAAAGGAAATATTCAAAGTTCTCAAGAATAGAAATTTTGATAAAGGATATGTGAATTATAATAATGTCAGGTGGGCACGTGTTGAACCATAAGAAAGTATAGATTGACCCAATGAAGGTCGAGATTGGTGAAAACAAGTAGGACCCAAGATAAGAGACGTCTGAAGTATGATCGAGAGTCAGTCGTGACAATATTAACCTCTAAAAGACCGAGGCAATAACTTATGGAAAAATGGTGATATATTTTTTTACCAAAGCGTAAGGAAGAGCATTTTCACACAAGCAGTGATTGGAAATGAGGTAGAAAATTTATTTGGAGGTGGTTAAAATAACATTGATTGTAAGGAAATTTTACTATCAGGAAAGGCCAAAGAGGTGGCCGACACTTTAAATGTAAGAGGATAATTATAGGCGCTCGTGCCAGAGGAATACAGTGATGATGGTTGAAGCCCTGAAGGTTGTATTATGGTTTGGAAGACTGACATTCCTTCTGATGACTGTGCAATACCCAACCGTAATAGTAGTTTGGTAAAGGTTTAATTCGTGTAATCGCCATGAGCGGGCTATCTATCTTAGAAGGTACTATCTGGAGATAAGCCAGGACCATGTTACGAAATGACTAAATGAACCTTTGAGATGCATGTCTCCTAATATAGACATATGATTAAGAATGGTATTAACCTGCTATCGTTACTTTTATTGAAACTCTTCTGCAATTTTATCTGCTTCATGTCATGAAAGTACGTCAGGATCTGGAGTGTTCTTCATGAATTATGAATGGTGATTATGTTAACTCCTTAGAAGAATTTGATACGACAGGTATGGACTCCGTATGGTTAGCTATTAATATTCCAAGGAAAACGAATGACGACAGTAGGTCAGTGGTGGACCCTAGTAATTCAGCAACGATTCTTTGAATAATGAGCCGATTACAACTGTGAGAGTTGTAGTGTAATGGATGTTGAGATTGGGTACCACTAATCGAGTTGTGGTGATGTATAAGTTATCATTAATAGACTAATTAAGTCGATTATTTACATATTGAATACTTATTCCTTCTTATCAATAGAGAGTCGTATTACTATACGAGGAAGGTTGCGGTGCAAGCATAGAATTCTACTAACAATGATGTCTAGAATGAGATCCCAGATTCGATTTTTGATGTCGAGGGAGTTTCAAAGGTGATTGTGTATAAGCTCGAGCAAGAGCATGGGTCCATAGAATGATGGACATAATATCAAAAATATTTAGGCATGTGAAATACGATGCTATAATACCTGATGTTGATATTTATATGTATATGTTTTGTTCTCCTATGACAAACCTCTATAGTTCAGAGGTAGATTCCAAGCCAGATATTTTGTGGCAGTATTTTTTTTTTACATATATATATAATTCTCTTCATTTCGTTCTTTTCTCTTCTTTTCATTGAATGTAAGCTGAGAAGAACAACCCTTCCAGAAGAGGAGGTATTGCCGAATGACTATCTATCTTTGTGATGGAAGCCTAGTAGGATACCACATGTTGTTTAATTGCTTGTCAAGTACTAAAGGCTGGCCACCTTCTGTACTAACTATGCAATAGAACAAGTGTTCATGATCATAGTGATCTCTCAATGAATTCTTTTACTTCTATATGAATGACCAAGCTTTCGAAGATGGAGGCAGCTAGAGATGAAGTGGTATCAAGTATGGTGGTATTCTGATTCTAACGCGTTCGTGATACTAAGGTTGACGCGATTATTGAAAGGTTATAGAACGCTAACGAGCAAAAGTATAACCAGTATAATATTAGAAACGGAAGATAGTAGCGATTACGAAATGGAAAAGAATGGGTATTGAGAAGCAAAAGCTATAATGCTAGAAGCTATAATGAGAGTCTGTGCAATAGACTTGAAAGAAATTGGAATGATCACTTAATGCGGATTGAGTTTTCTTACGATAATAGATCATATGTCATTATCAAGATGTCGCCTTATGAGATCCTTGAGGGAAGGCAATGTCGATCTCCCTTATGTTAGGATGAAGTTGTAGAGCGCAAGATGCTCGGACCAGCAGTAGTCCAAAGGACCAGGGATACAATAGATCTAATCAGTGGACTGCTGGTAGTAGCCCAAGATGGACATAAGAGGTATACTGATTTGACTCGAAAGGACAAAGAGTATTAGGAAATAGGGGACCAAGTAATGTTAAAGGTGTCCCTTGGAAAGGATTGATGAGGTTCGGAAAGAAAGGAAAGCTAAGTCTACAATTTGTTGGACCCTTGGAGATATTAAGACATATTGGGAAGTTAGCATATGAGCTAGCCCTACCCCCGAACCTGTAGCAAGTTCATAACGTGTTCCACGTATCAATGTTAAGGAAGTGTAATCCGGATGCCAGACAAATAGGGGCATATGAGCGCATAGACATGCAACCAGACGTAACCTATATGGAGCAACCAGGAAGGGTTATGAAACTAGTCAGAGTTTGGTGGTAGAACCACAATATGGGAAAATTTATATGAGAGTTAGAAAGTGCAATGCTAAGAGAGTATCCCTATTCATTTTCTATCTGATTCCGGGATAGAATCCTTTTAAGGAGGGGAGACTGTAATAACCCCAATTTTTGGAATTTTTGAAACCCTGATGAATAGTAACTTTTGCTGATGATGCTGATTAAGGAAAATTATCAGACCACACTATATAGGAGTACTGTTATGGAAATTCTAAGATCGTATTACTATTCCATAAAGTAAATAAGTGTATGTAAAGATTGTCAGAATCCAAATTCGAACACTTTGATTTTTTCCTGAAAATCCACCAGGTACCGAAAGAATTGAGTATAAGGTAACATGATTAAACGGATTTAAATTCAAGGATTATAAGAGAGGATCATAAAAGCAATATAAAATATTGAGAAAGGTTTAGGGGAACCCAAGTAATAAGATCCCGGGTATGATCTCTCAAACGATAAACGAGAACGAAAGCTAAGCGAACCGTAAAACAGATAACGACCATTAGCCAAGTAATTAAGCACTAATCAGATGGGATTAGTGGGTCGTGACATCATCCAACCATAAGGTTTGGACAAGTGTCCTTGTGATGATGTAATGGAGGTGATGTCATCACTTTATTAAAGTTAAAGGAAGATATTTACCAAGGATTAATCCTAGCCAAGCAAATCATTTCACAAACTTTAGAATTCAAGAATCAAGCAAGCTTTCTTCTTCTCCCCACCTAAACTCTCGGTTGGTTTTCTTCAAAAAACAAATCTTAGCTTCTCTTGCTCTAAAATCACAAGGTAATTACCATAGCTTCCTTACCTACTGGTGAATGCATGGTAGAAGTTTGGAAGCCAAATTCCATTCTTAACCTAGGCAAAAAAATCATCAAAAGTGATGATGAATAGTAACTTTCAAGAACAAATGTTAGTTTTCTTCATTTTTATGAAATGTTAAGGTTATACAAGCAAGGATCAAGGTTCTTTTAGGCATTCAAAGCTCTTGGGTTGTGTTAGGAAGCTTCAAGGAGGTATAAACAACTTTCACCTTTAACTTATAGTTTGAACTTTGAGTTTTGATGAGTTTATAGATGGATTAATGTATATATAGAAATATCCATGTATGTATAGCAAGATCCATGTATGTTAGATAGTTTGGTTGGATTTGTGGTGATTTTGGATATGAATCTTGGTTAATGGTTAATGAATCTTAAGTTATAGTTAGTAGATCATGTTTATGGTTGAATGAGTTGGAAAACCTTGAGATTATGGACTGACTTTGCCTTGATCTAAGTTTTGTTTGATGTATTGTTGATGGTTGGGTGGTTTGTAGTGAATTGGTAAGGAATTGGAGTGGTATAAATATTGGTAATCGCGTACACATAGCCGTCGTAATGCCCGATTTACCTTAGACTGCTTTTGTTCTTAATATCAGGACCCGTGAACTCACTATTAGGTTTTGACCATTGCTGTGATTAGATAGTTCATGTTACGATCTTCGTTTTGATATGTGGTACGCTTGAATCGGATGTACGGTTTAGGAGAAACGACCGTTTTAAGTAACGGCGTTTCGCGAACAAACCATTACCCCTCGCATTACTTTGAAACCTTGGTTAAGGTCCTTAAATGACTAATTGGAGTATGAAACAATTATGTAAAGTGGATTAGGCAGTTGGTAGGGTACTCGCGAAAGAATCGCCTTAAAATTCTTAATGGTTATTTTATTAAAAATGGTGGAGCCGAGGGTACTGGAACGACTTACGTGATTCGTTAAGCGTAGAAGGGACCATAAGCAAACGTTAGGGTTCAATTGATTAAAATCTAGATTCTTAAGCGACATTGGTTTAATTCCAACTTATATGTTGTTTATAGGTTACCAGACTCATCCCAGGACTTTTACCACCCCCAGTCGCTCAGGCAAGTTTTCTACCCGTTATACTGTTGTTGTGATGTAAATATATGTATATGCATTATCTTGTGATAAGTGCATGATTGTTATTAGCAAATTTTGCTATATATTGGAGCATGCTGATATGGTATATATGCATGTCTGTTTCGTAATCTTGATATATAATTATTGATTCAAATGCTTATAAGTTGCATAATACCTATGCTAGAGATAAGCAGTAGTTGCGTATACCCTTAGTATAGGGGACCCAAAAGTGAACATTTTCTAAACCGGGAGTCGATGTTCCCGAGTATAATATATATAGATTTTAATATATATATATATATATTGATATAGTTTTCAAAACTATTAATCGAATAAGGTTTATTCGATAACTTTATTTTATTTAATGAATATTATTTTGAATATTCATTCGAGGACTTATGACTCCGCTTACTTTATTTAATGAATATTATTTTTGAATATTCATTCGAGGACATATGACTCCGCTTACTTTATATAATGAATATTATTTTTGAATATTCATTCAAGGACTTATGACTCCGCTTATTTTATTAAATATTATTCTTTATTTTATTAAAGAATAATGTTTCGATAATCAAACTTATTTTCGATTATTCAAATAAAGATCGTGCTTTCGTATAAGTATATCTTTAGTTATTTATTATTCATTTCAAGTATAAGTTTTAAAACTTCTACTTCAATTATTTTTATAAGGATTATCCTTTATGGGAATATTATTTAAGTAATAATATTCAGATATTTTCTCCAACATATCGGGACTGATTTATTTTACTAAATCAGCATTACTCCAAACATTCTTAAAAATGTTTTCGAGTCTTCAAAAATGATTTTAAAAGTTAGAGAGGATCCCAAAACCCATTTTTATATTTAAGATCTTCCTTTCAAAGGGGATTTAAATACTCGCTCAAAACCTAAGGGATCCGGCTCTGTGGTGTATTTTATATTCGCAACAAGGTTGCTGTTTTGAGAAAATATTTTGGTTACTTGCCCAACGTTCGGGAAGTAAGTCCATCTATTTAAGTCGGCATAAGCAACATGGGCTCAGTGGGCGTCCATGAAAGTGTAAGTGGCTCAGTGGGAGTCCATCAATGCGTAAGTGGCTGAGTGGCAGTCCAGCATTGGTCCTAATGCGGCCAGGGTGATGACCAGTGGGGAATTCGTCCATCTACTGGTAGAAAAGGTTACTTATTGGTATCTTTTCCTGATCAGCAAGATATCAGGTTTATGCCAAAATTCTTTTCTTTCTAAAATTCATTGGATATTGCAACTCTGTTCATACTTTACATGACAGAGGTTTTCAGGAAATGTATGAGAGATATATATGGATATATATATATATATATATATATATATATATATATATATATATCGGGACTTAATGAAGTATCTCGTAACTTCATTTCATTCAATAATATTTCAAAGATCGAATCTATGCAAGTCTTATCTTGTAGTCTCATCTATATGATGAACTTTTGAAAATGGTTATAACTTGAATGGTGGTAGTTCAAGTAGTATTTGGAAAAGATATAAGTATATTGGGGTATCTTGTAACTTCATCTTTTAACTTATATCTGGTTAATGATTATCTTATGCATGACAAAGATTTTCAGAAAAATGTTGAGACAAGGCTAGATATATGAGATCACCTTGCAACGATATTTTTATACAGTTATAAATTGGAACCCTATGTATATTATGCATGGAAGAGGATTTCCAAGATTTTGAAAAGTATATATACATATATACTGATTATTGTGCGACTTGGTCGCGTTAAGATATCAAACTTGGTTAATTTCTTCTTGACCAAGACTTTCATGAGTACTATGAGAATGCTCATATATTGTTAATTATTATACATATTATTTCGGTGGGCTTGTTGCTCACCCTTGATTTCTTCTTTCATCACACAACGACAAATAGATATGACGAACAGGACCAAGCTCCCAATTCGCGAGCGGATAGGAAACGTTCCGCAGTTTCCTATAGGCGTTGATGTCGCTGTAGCTGAGGTAGGAACTACCAATAGGCCAGGCTTTCAACTTTTGATGTATCAGACTTATGTATCTTTATGAATTGTAATAATGGCAAAGAAATGTAAATTTATTCAGAAACCCTTTTTAGGTGTAATGGCATTTAATTGTGGAATAAAATGACTCGTGTTATTTTTAGAAATTCATCTCTGAGACTATAACTTGTTGTGTGTGTGTTTATTGTGGGGTCACAGTACAGAGTAGTTGATTGTTTATTAAGATTGGGTGTTATTAAGGGAAATAGAACTCGTGACAACCCGAATCCCCAACCCTGGATTTAGGGGTGTTACAGTATAAAATGCCACTTATCAGCTAGGCCAGAGCAGGCCTGAGTTCCACGTTTGATCAGAAGTCGAGTGCTTGTAAATAGTGTGGTGTATTTTCCAGGTAGACAGTTTGGGACGCTTGAATAGTATAGAGGGTTATAATAAAATTGAATAGATTGTAAAATTAAATAGACTTATGGCTTGTAATAACATTTGGTTTGTATTAGTGTCTGGTTTATACTATAACCTGTGATCGATCCAGTTGAATGCAAGGGGTCATATTTATTATTTTATTCTGCTGTATCTATTTTATTAGTCAGTGACCCCCAAATCTAGACCCCGGGTTTGGAGGGCATCACAGGTTGGTATCAGAGCTACATGTTATGGTCACTGAAACAGGCTTAGGGTTATCGTAAGTAAGTCATAGGAAGATCACATAAGTTAGGCGCGTGTAGTTTAACTCTTTTAGGGTTAAGTTTAGGTTATTGGGCTGGTTTATAGCCTAGTGTTCAGATTTCCTATTTTGCATTCAGCTTTAGGATTTTATGGCATTGCTTTGCTATTTTGTTAATTTCTAGGGATAGTAAGAAGTGATGAAAAAGGTTGGAAGGTTGTGTTGCAACCCTATCCACTGTTTGTTGGTTTATTTGAGAGTTTAAGCAAGAGTTGGAAGGTTTGGATAATTCTTCGTCAACTTTCTTTGTGTTATTATTCTTTGAGATAATAAGCAGGTTATGTGATAATCATTTCACATGTGTTAATATGGTAGCAAGTTTATGATATTTTGAAAATAGATAATTCTTGAGAATTTTGATATGCTAAAAGATTGTTACATATTTGACACCATGCTTGACAAATTATTATATAAGTTGCTTGTTTTCTTACCAGAATAATGGGTTCGAAGAAGAAGAGTAAGCTAGCAGAAGGTCAATTTCAGGATCCCAATCAGCAGAATTCCAACTATCCACCGCAGCCATATTGCAGAATTTGTAGAATAAGGCACTTTCGGGTTTGTAAGGCTAATATATCATGTTTTAAGTGCAATCAGAAAGGACACTATGCGAATAGATGTAAAAATCGAATATCTGTTGAAAAGTCAAGGATTACATGTTTCAAGTGTGGGAAGGTTGGACACCTCTACAGGAACTGCCGTGTATCAGGTCCAGTTGCAAAGGTGCCAAGAATTAAAGGACTAGCAGCTGGAATGAAAGTTCAAGGTAATCAGTCTCAGAACCCGAATCAACCAAAGACTAATTATCCATCAGTTCCAGATTGTAGAGTGTGCAGTAAGAAGCATTATGGACCTTGCAAGGCTAACGCTATTTGCTGCCAGTGTAACATGAAGGGACATCATGCTTATGAGTGCCGTAACCAGATGCCAGACGTTATATGTTTCCGATGTGGGAAGATAGGGGATTATGTTAACAACTGTAAGGAGCAAGCTCCAGGAACAAATATGCCAACAACTGCAGGACCATCATCCCAGATGATGCTAAGGAGTGAAGGACCATCAGCTCAACCCAAAACCGGGACGTTCAATATGATCATGTATGATGTTGTTCAAAGTTCCGACGTGGTTGCAGGTACGTTTCCAGTCAACTCCGTAGGTGCTAAAGTTTTAATTGATTCTGGAGCTACAAGGTCATTTATTTCTCAAAATTTTGTCGATAAACTATATTGCGAAGTTGAATTGTTAGAATAAGTGTTAATGATAGAACTAGCTAATAAGAACCAAGTTTCCGTCGACCGAGTGTGCCCGAAGTGTGACATTGAGATAGGAGGACATCACTTTTATGCCAACTTAATACCTTTTAAGTTGGGAGAATTTGATGTTATCTTAGGAATGAATTGGTTGTCAGAGAATAACGCTCAGATTGATTGTAAGAATAGGAAAGTGAGACTTCAGACTTTGGATAGTAAGAAGAAAGTGATATTTCGAGGGAGTAAGCAGGAAAAGAAATTCTTAACGATAACTCAAGCAAATAAGTTATTGCATCAGAATGATGAGGCGTATTTGGCCCATGTGATAGACACCAGCAAAGAAGTTCCAGCACAAGAAGCAATTCCAGTTGTCAATGAGTTTCCAGATGTCTTCCCAGACGATCTTCCAGGATGACCTCCCGACAGAAAGATTGAATTTGCGATTGATTTAACACCCGAAATGGAACCAGTATCTAAAGCTCCATAACGGATGGCACCAGTGGAAATAAAGGAATTGGCAACTCAATTACAAGATCTTTTGGAGAAAGGAGTTATAAGACCCAGTGTATCCCCGTAGGGTGCACCAGTATTGTTTGTCAAGAAGAAAGAGGGGAGTATGCGACTATGTATCAATTATTGGGAATTGAATAAGTTGATCATTAAGAACAAGTATCTGTTTCCGAGGATTGATGATTTGTTCGATCAATTGAAAGGTGTTGTATGGTTTTCTAAGATTGATTTAAGATTTGGATATCATCAACTAAAGATCAAGCCAGAAGACATTCCGAAGACCGCATTCAGAACCAGATATGGACATTATGAGTTTTGGTAACGACATTTGGATTAACCAACGCACCAGCAGTTGTCATGGATCTAATGAATCGAGTATTCTAGAAGTATTTGGATAAGTTCGTGATTATGTTCATAGACGACATTCTGATCTATTCCAAGTCAGAAAAAGAGCATGCAGAGCATTTAAGGATAGTGTTGGAGACACTGCGACTGGAGAAATTGTACACAGAGTTTTCAAAGTATGAATTTTGGTTAAAATAAGTACGATTTCTTGGGCACGTAATTAGCAATAAAGGAGTAGAAGTAGATCCGTCAAAGATTGAAGCTATAGTTAACTGGGAGAGACCAAAGACACCAACATAAGTAAGAAGTTTCATGGGATTGGCCGGTTACTACAGAAGATTCATGCAAGATTTTACGAAGATAGTTACGCCATTGACAAAGTTTACCAGAAAGAACCAGAAGTTTGAATGGATGTGAAATGTGAGGAGAGTTTCCAGGAATTGAAGAACAGATTAGTACTTCTCCAGTGCTAGTCTTACCAGATGATCAAGGAAACTATGTGATCTACAGTGACGCGTCTTACAAAGGATTGGGATGTGTTTTGATGCAGCATGACAAGGTGATAGCCTATGCTTCAAGACAACTGAAACCGCATGAAAAGAAGTACCCAACTCATGATCTGGAATTAGCAGCTATAGTGTTTGCATTGAAGATATGGAGGCATTATCTGTATGGGGAAAATTGCAAGATCTACACGGACCACAAGAGGTTAAAGTATATTTTCACCTTAGAAGGAATTGAACATGAGGCAGAGAAGATGGTTAGAATTGATCAAGGACTATGACTGTACCACCAACTATCATCCAGGCAAAGCAAATATGGTGGCGGACGCTCTGAGCAGAAAGGAAAGGCTAAACATGATCATTTTGTCTGAGGAATTGATCAAGGAATTTGAGAAGCTTGAAATAGAGGTCAGTACCCCAAGTATGTCTACATATGTGTTGTGTGCAATATCTTTTCAACCAGAATTAATGGAGAAAATAAGGAGATGTCAGGAAGAAGTAATGAGCCATGAACAAGAAGAGTTGACAGGAGAAGAGAAAGAGAGTCAAAAGGATGATAAAGGAATCTTAAGATTTTCTTCCAGAATATGGATCCCCAACGTAGCCGAGCTGAAAGATAAAATTCTTCGAGATGCTCATAACTCCAGATATTCAACAAACAAATAGGAAGGGATGGTTATTTCATTGCATTGATAGAAGTCTAACTAGAAAAAGATCTATCTATTACTTTGTGAGAAGAGAATCGTTGATTTGACCGACGGACTACACGAGGTTGATCGCCGCCTCCTTGTTCTGGAGGCTCTCCGGCCGGGGAGGGGCTTCCCCTTGCTTTGTTTTCGCTCCGCTCATACGTGGCACTCCTTGCTCGCGGGGCGGCCCGGGGTGATTAATGAAAAAAATATTGCAGAATCAAAAGTGGCTCTAGTTTACGGCAAAGTGGTTCTAAAACTTCAACAAGCTCGGCAGGGAACATTCCGGGAGGGGCATGGAATGTCTCATTTTTTGTTCAGAATCTCCACAGTAATGTCTCTGTTAGATTCTCCGGTCTATTTAAGGTAAGATATATTTGAGTTCAAATGGCACAGGACCTTCGATCGACCATAGGGCGTATTCTACCCTTGGACTTGGTTCTATCAGCTATGGAGTCTTCCATTTTGATTAAGTCTATGCATCATTGGTAATTATTTTAAAAGCGCTTTCTTTCCAGGAGCCCACCCCCTCGAGAGCTTCCCCTAATATCCGCCCTTTACCACATCATGGGGGTTTACAAGAGATCCCAGAGCATCCCCTTTACTAGTAAGGGAAAACGCTAGCTCAGGTAGTAAAGACCCGGATCCAGGCAGTGGGCCTTTTAGCTTTTTTTTTCATTTTAGTAGCATCATCGCTGGTTTTAGATCGTCACAAATTGAATTATTTTTTATGGTTTTTCTGCTTCTCGCAGCTGCTCTTTCCACACCTCCGGATATCCCGAAAGGTGAGAGTAAGGGCTCGGTCTCAAGGTTCAAAGTCACTAGTTAGTCCAACTACATCCAAAAATAGAAAGGTATTGCTTATAATAGTTGCTCGTTCATAAATCCATTCGACCACTTGTTAGTCGGCTAGAGCTAGCAGATTATCCTATTGAACTTTTGAGACGAAGATGTACAGAGACTTAAGAGAAAACTTTTGGTGACCAAGCATGAAGAAGGAAATTACAAAATGGGTGAGTAAGTGTTACACTTTCCAGTGAGTCAAAACGGAACATCAAAGGCCCAGTGGATTGATACAGCCATTGGATATTCCAGAATGGAAGTGGGAACATATTGCGATGGATTTTGTAGTTGGATTACCAAGGACCAAGACAAATCATGATGCTATTTGGATTATTATTGACAGATTGACAAAGTCAGCGCATTTTTTTCCTATCAATGAGAGATACTCATTGGATAAATTGGTTCAGTTATACCTGAAGAAAATTGTAGTTCGACATAGAATTCCAGTATCCATAATTTTAGATAGAGATCCTCGATTTAATTCAAGATTTTGGAGAAATTTTCAAGATTATCTCGGAACAAAGCTGAATATGAGTACCACGTACCATCCGCAGACAGATGGCCAAAGTGAGAGGACAATTCAGACTATTGAAGACATGCTAAGGGTATGTGCGCTAGATTTTGAAGGAAGTTGGGACGAACATTTGCCATTGGTTGAATTCTCCTACAACAACAATTATCATGCTAGTATTGGAATGCCGCCTTACGAAGCTGTGTACGGGAGAAGATGTAGATCTCCAATATGTTGGGAAGAAGTTGGTGAGAGAAAAATTCTGGGTCCAGAATTGATCCAACAGACAAAGGAGAAAATAGGACTCATTCGGAAAAGATTAGTGGCGGCTCAAGATCGTCAACGCAAGTATGCTGATCCTGCCAGAAAAGATATGGAATTTGAAGTTGGTGAAGCAGTGTTAGTGAAGGTTTCACCTTGGAAAGGTTTATCAAGATTTGGGAAGAAAGGAAAGCTGAGTCCGTGCTATGTTGGCCCTTTTGAGATTTTGAGGCGTGTAGGAAAGGTTGTTTTCGAGTTAGCGTTACCGCCTCACATGCAGCATATCCACAATGTGTTCTATGTGTCAATGTTGAAGCGTTATTTGCCTGATTCAAATTATGTGATAGAATACGAGCCAATCGAGTTTCATCCAGATTTGTCTTTTGTAGAGCAACCAGTGTAGATTTTAGATAAGAAAGAAAGAGTGCTTAGGAATAAGTCTGTGTCTTTAGCGCGAGTCTTGTGGAGGAATCCCAAGGTTGAAGAGTCGACTTGGGAGTTGGAAATTGAAATGCGATCCAAGTATCCTCACTTGTTTTCCTAGGCTGATTCTGAGGACAGAATCCTGTTAAGGGGGAAGGATGTAATATCCGGGAAAATTATGTGAATATTTTATGTCGAATAAATAAATATAATGTTTTTTATGAGTTTAAAATGATTATTGCCATGTTATTAAATGTTATAACTGTTATTTCTATTCCCGTGCGGACCAGAAAATTTTTCGAGTATTTAATATGTGTTTAAACTACATGTATATGAATCGATCTGTAATCGGGATGCGTGTTTATTTGCATTTTTATCGAAGTACCCGTTTTATCTCGTTTTATGTGCGTTTGAATGTATTTCATGTGTTTTCGGGGTTTTCTGTTAATTTAGGAATCATTTCTGTTCTTCAAAAATCAACGGACCGGGACCCCACCGGGACGTTAAAGCCCACAAAATTTACGTTTTTATTTTTATAAAATTATACGTATTTCAAATACCCATTATTTTTGTATTTTTGAATTATTCGCAATTTTGGGAAATTTTGATATAAGTTTTATATTTTATCGCTTTTAAAATTATTCCCCGTAATTATTATTTTGGGGCCTAATTATTTTAATTAGGGGAATAAAAAAACCCTTAATTAATTTTGGGGGTATAATTTCTGATTAATATAAATAGCAGAGTATAATTATTTTATTTTAGTTTATTTTCAGAAATTACTAAAAATAAAACAAAAATCAGAAATTATATTTGGGGGTGAGGGTTTGTTCTTGAACAAATTCAATCGATTGAACCAGTTGCAGCGATCGTTTGTTGACGAACTTTATACCAAATCAAAGAGCATTTCACGGCCTTTCTTTCGGTATAATTATCTCGATTTAAGATTGGATATTTTGCGAAATCGAATGTTATATAGTCCATTTTAATTTTTGAATTTTCTAAATCATTGTTGATGCGTTGAATGATTTTGAATATAGGTAATGAATCTAGATACCCAGAGCTCCATTTTGATATATAGTGTGTTTAATTTAATTGAAGATTCAGTAAAATCAAAGTTTTCGATTGGTTCATCGGAAATTTGTTGATATTTGATCGGAGTTTCTTGTTCTGATTTGATAGGGCCGGTTTGTTATAGTTGTTATTCCCTAATAATACAACAAGTATTACAAAAGGGTGGTTGAATTTCATTTGACTTGGGAATTTCTGATTCATCCTTAGTCAATTGAGTTGGACCTTTAAAACTAGTCATTAAAACAGAATTATCATGCACATTTTGATTAACAGGAAAAGGCATGCTATTTGCAAACATGTTATTCCAGTAAGACATGCTAAATGGCATTTGTGGCATACTAAATGTAGCATAATAAGGATTAGGTGCAAATGGCATATTAAAAAGTTGTGCATTCATATTCTGAGTAGATATAGCATTCAAAGGCATAGAAGGCATGACATTCATGTTGGGAAAAGAAGAGGGTACAGACATATGAGTAGGCCTGAAAAGTTTGCAATTAACAGACAAATGATTAACACTACCACACTTAACAAAGATTTTTCTTGGAGCATACTTATCAGGTGTGTAGTTGTTATGTTTGTTAATCCATAATTTCCCATTTCTATTATTTTTCCTTTTAGTTTCTGTTTTAACCTCAATCTTTTCTAATCTGTCATTCAATTACTTGATGGACAAATGACCAACATTAACTTTCTTCTCCATCCTAACTTGACTTGATTCTCCTGGAATAAAGTTCTTAAAAACTGATCCATATTTATCATTCAACTTGGCAAGCTTGGCTTTGCTCACAGGTTTTCTCATAGCCGACGGATGTGGCTCTTTATCACTCGGCGGATAATCCTCATCATCCGTCAAGTCCATATCTGTTAGCAATCCTTCAACCAAATTGGATTCCAGCTTCTCCTTACTCTTTTTCCAGGCAGCATCACAAAAGGACTCAATACCTTGAACTTTAGTGATTTGAGCATGAACATCTTTAGATGATTTCCATGCTTTAATCACTTCCTGTTCTCATTCAAGCCGCTACTTTAAAATCTCTTCTTTCTTCAAGGACTCAGTTAATTCATCCTTAACAATTTTACACTGAATTCTAATTTTTTCAAATTCAATAAACCGAGACTCTAGCACATTATTCCTCTCACTTAAAAACAAATTGTTTTCTTTAATTTTAGCATTTTCCTTAGTGAGGGACTTTTCTTTAATTTCTCTTTAATCTTGAATTCAATATCATCCATGTCATCTTGGCTCAAATGATCTTCATTTTCAGCTACCAGCCCTTTACCCTTGTTCTCACAGACTTTTGAAGTAGACTCAACAGCTTCTACCTTCATCTCTTTCTCTTTCTCTAACTCAGCAACCAGTGCTATGGACCCTCCTTTTTTCCTTCCTTTCTCCATCCTCTCATCTGGCTCTATTTCAAACTCATAATTCTTCAGGATGCCATACAGTCCCTCCAAGGTGAACTCCTTGTAATCCTGAGAATTTCTCAATGAGACTGTCATTGGTTTCGACTCCTTTGGAAGAGATCTAGGGAACTTGAGGTTAGGGTCTTTTGTCTGATAGACTCTTCCATGCAACTTCAGAGCATTTAGTAGTTTTTGAAATCTACTAAAAATATCAGTGAGAGACTCACTATCTTCACAATGGAAGTGCTCATATTGCTGAATTAGCAGCTGCATCTTATTTTCCCTTACTTGCTCAGTACCATCACAAATAATCTGAATAGTGTCCTAAACCACTTTAGTTGTTTTGCAGTTAATGATGTTATCAAACGTATCACCATCAACTCCATTGAACAGTATATTTATGGCCTTCTTGTCTTTCCTGACTTGTTCAATATCAGGTTCTGACCATTCATGCCTAGGCTTGGGAACAGATGGCTCATTGCCAGTTGCAGCTCTCATTGGGACATGAGGACCTCTCTCTATGCAATCCACATAGGCCTCATCTTGGGAAAGAAGATGTAGGTGCATCTTCACCTTCCAGTGGTGATAATTATCTTTGTCCAAAAAAGGAATTTTAACTCCAACATCCTTCTTGTTCATGTTGTTGTTTGTTGTGATCTTTACACTCTTTGTACTTCAAGAGCTTGCTCTGATACCAGTTGTTATTCCCTAACGATACAACAAGAATTAGAGAAGGGGGGTTGAATGTAATTCTGGCTTCTTTTAAAGATTTTAAAACAATTCTTAACTCAACAGATGTATATGTGTTTGATTTGAAAAGTGCGGAATGAAAGGATTAAATAAATCTAACGCAAAGTAATAAAAACACAAATCTTTAAAATTTTCTGGTAGATTTGAATGTATCCACCAGATATATATATATATATCGATTTGAGAACTCTGTGAACCTTAAATTTGTTCATAGCTGCTTTACAAGTTGAACAAACAAACTATGGAGAAATTCTTGACAAGTACAACTTTTTCTATTTCTCCCCTAAAATGTGTTTCCTTAGTTATTTGTTCTACTTGCTGCACTTGGTTTATATATTACCAAGTTTACATGGAAATAAGACAGGATAATAAAATAAAACCTATCAAGTCTAATACCATGCTGTTTCATTACTCTAATCCAGCATCTTTGAAAATCTTCATTCCTTGCATGGAAATGGTAATGCTTTTTTGTTCTCGATTTCCTGCTAAACAAGCTGCCACATTGTTTTTTGCAAACACCCAACGCATGTGACTGTGTTGTCACTGTCAACGGATATTTGAATTGATCATCCGTCGGGTACATGCTCTTCATCCGTCGGGTAGCTTTGTTGATCATCCGTCGGGTAGCTATTTGTCACTTGACTCCATTTCACTTGTGCAGAATTATGAGACATCTTATATTTACAATTAATCAACCTATTCTGCATATCTACTAGTAGTCAACATGACTCATATGCTACTACAGAATCTATACAAAGTTGTTTGCAGAAATGTGCTACAAGACTTATTATTACATAAGCTACTCACCCGGTGGATGTCAAATCATCATCCGTCGGGACTATATTGGATCATCCGTCGGGACTATATTTGATCATCCATCGAGTGCTACAAAATTCACTAAGTTAAATCTACTAAGATGTTTTGTTTAATTTATCATCAAGTTCACAATATATTCCTAACAATCTCCCCCAATTTATGTCTACTAGAATTGTAGCCATAAATTAAGAGAAACTTGATGATAACAAAATATCCTAAAAATATAGATTGAAAATAGTAGATAAAACTGATAAGTGCTATAATATTTACTGAAAATTGAACAATGTAAAGTATACAAAGAAGTTGCTAACAATCGTAATCAAGGTGCTCCTCTAGCCTGAGCAGATAAACTTATTTTCTTGATTGTCTGGATTTCTTCCCAAACCTCATGTTGTTTTCTTTTATCTGACTTTGGAGTTGTCTATGGAATTCAAGTTCATCAGCTTCTGAGAGATCTAGCATTTCTTGCATTTCCAATAGAGTCTCATTGCTTGAGATACTCAATTGGTCCTCCAATCTGAAAAATCTTCTAACTCCTTTGTCATCCATGAATTTCATCAGCTAATAGGGCCTCAAATGTACTCTCTTTCCTGTGAAGGTAATTGACAGAGTTTTTGGAAGTGCATCTTTGGCTCTATTACTCCTTAGCTCCTCAATCCTCTTTAGAACCATTCTCCTTGTAGTCACATTGTATCTAAAGTTCTTTTTGAAGGATGAGTAGACCTTTATCAACACAGACTGGATTTCTAGAAGAATCCTGTGAAGTGGCCATGTCATCTCTCTCCCTCCCTTGTATTTAAATACCAGTCTTTCAGGAAGATGTCTATAAGCATCAATTCCTCTTACTTCTTCCAGTTCATTCAAGTAGAAATTTAAGTCTGAAAACTCTTTGATATCACAGATATACATAAGATCTCTCTTGTTGACTGTGGGTTGAGATTTGGTTAGGGTCTTGGATCTTAGAGACACGGGCTTCACTTTCTTGATTGCTCTTGTCTTTATTTTCTTTGGCTTATTAAAGATTGGAAAGTTTAGCTCAGGATTTGGTAAACTATCCCAGTCTATTAGCTCATCCTTAGGAATTATGGGTTCACCATGAATGTTTCTAGTTGGATCCACCACTTTGAATGCTTCAAATACCACTGAGGATTTAGATATCTGAGTTAAACTTGTGGTGTTTTTAGGAGTGTAGTTTTCCATTTCCTCATCACTGAAGTCCAGTTTTCTTTTGGAGGGTAGCTTGTATCTGAATCTTCTTTTCTGTTGTGATTCATCTTGCACTTTTTGATCTTGAGGTTCAGCAATTACAAATGGTTGTGCAGGAATTTCTATTGTGGTTTTTACAGCTTAAAGCTTGGTCAAGATAGCAGCTTGCTTCATCTTCTGTTTGAGCTTCTTAACATTCAGAGCATCTTGCTTCTTCTCTTGCCTGATTCTTTCTTTCTCTTCCTTCTTAGCTTCCACAAACATGGGGTGTCCAGCCACCACACAAATTCCCTTACCATTTCTGTAAATCTTAGATAATCTTCTTTTGAGTACTGAATCAGCTGGATCTTTATAAAAGGCAATTGACCTAGCCAACAGCTTCTTCGCATTTGGCCTAGGTTTCTCATACACCATATCCACCGGATTTTTGTTTGAGAATATTGAGTAATTTCTTTTAGGCCTCATGATGAGATTTGCTCTTAGAGATTTGATGCAAGATGTTTGGCCTTTGTCCAAGGAGTCTACCTTTGTTGCAAGATCAGAATTCTTCCTTAGCTATCTTTTAATATCAATCACTGTAGCTTCTGGAAGTTTAGCATCTAATCTGTTAGAAATATCCTTCTTCACTTGATTGAGCTCTGTCTGGATAGAAGTGATATCTTGATTGTGTTGAAAGCCTTGGATTTAATACAATTGCATAGAATTGAGATGTGCCTGTAAGAGCTGCTTGGTGCCTGCATCTGTTGTAGATTGAATGGCATTGTGTATTTCCTGGATTTAATGAATGAGAGTGACCTTGAAATGTTGAAGATCACAGTCCTTGGAGAATGCCCATGAGGGAAGGCCAGATCTAGGAGTGGTGCCTGCTTCTCCCCCTAAGTTCATGAGCTCCTCATTTTCACTATCATCTCCAAAGAAATCAGCAGATTCCCCTGTCTCATAGTCAACATCATCATCAGCTCTAGGTGGCATAGCTGTGATGGCATCCTTAGCTCTTTGCATTGATTGGGTGGTGTGCACCAAGTTCAGCATCCTTTCTGCATTTTCATTACCCTGCCCAGCCAAAATTTGATATGCTGGAACAGGATGAGTAAATGCCTCAGCATCCAAAGAGATGGAACTTATAACAGCTTGATTATGCTGAGATAGTTTCTCTATGTCTGCATCATTGGCATTCATTGACTCACTAGCAATGATGTCCAACCTTATCACTACTGTACCTGCATTTCTCTCATTGACTCACTAACAATGATGTCCAACCTTATCACTCATGTACCTGCATTTCTCTCAATTTCTCTCTCTTTTTGCATCAAGGGCTCCCCTTGGCTACCCACCCTCACACCCTCACCTTCACCATCTAAGGTGGGACTCCTCTTACTCACTTTTGCCAGTCCTGAAGAAATGGACTGCATTTGTTCATTCTTATTCTCTCTTTTTGCCTGGGAGCAACCCAACCTCTCACTCATTTCACTCCCTTCCCCCAGTCCTAAGAGTGATTGCACTACCACTAAGTCTTCTGCACTTGTGAGAATCGAAGAAATTGGAAGTTGTGCAGAGTCACCCGACAGATGAGGAATATCCATCGGGATTGTAGTATGGCTATCCGATGGATGACTGCTGTTAGGCTTATCCGTCGGGATATAATCACTACTCGATGGATGATAAAAATATCCATCAGGATAAAAGAAATGAATGAGTTTGGAGTAGAGACTATTGTAGACTCTGTGCAGATTGATGAAAATTTTGGCACAGATGTCTCAATAGACTCAGAAAGAAATGGCAAGTGAGCCAACAAATCATCTAAAAGATGATGCTCACTTGTTTGGATTTTTTGCTTCTCCACAAGAATTAAAGATGGAGAATTTGGAAGTGATGTATTGATCATGTTAACATCCAGCGAGTGTGTGGGAAAATTTGGTGTTTCAGGTGCTTCAATTATTAGAGATTTTGGCTGTGACTCCATATTTATTGGAGCCACATCAACCTGACTTTGAGATGGTACAGTGACAGGGTCTTTAGCACCAGTTTGCACTATGTGTGTGCCCTGTGCATCCCCAAGGGTTTTTGATCTTTTCTTTCTAATATAATTTCCTGGTTGGGAGCTTGTTTCAATAGTAACATCCTTTTGGGAGGATAAAACTAGAATTGAGCTAATTTCCTTATTAAAAACTACAATTTGTTGGGAAACTGTTGTGTGGCTAGGTTTGGGTACACTCTTCTCACCAGCCTTATCCTTAGGGCTTCTTTGATTTTCACCCTGTCCCTCACCTTTCTCACCCACCTTCACACTCCCCTATTTGGTTTTAGTGGATTTTACAACTGATTTCTTCTGAAGGAAATCAGAGGGGGCTTTTTTAGACTTGGATTTTGAAATTTGTGGTTTAGTAGCTTGGGTAGGCATCTGTTTGGTCATGGACACAGATGCCATTGCTACATTTGAAGGCAAAGAAATGTGTGAGGTTGGAAGAGTGGAGACAGTAGAAATTACCTCACTTACCTGAGGTCCCTCCACTACTGGAAAATAAAAGAGAGGTACCTCTTTATGGTGATCTGCTCTATTAAGATCTGCAATTATTCTTCTTTCTTGAACCCAACAATTCAGCTTGTTAGTTGGGTTCTCAATCACAATGTTCTTAATAAGATGGTTAGCAAGCATCATCAAAAATCTAGCATAATAGACATTTTTACCTCTCTTATTAAGCTCTCTTAACTTATAACCTATCTCAAACAAGACCAAGTCACTGAAATTAAAGTACTTGTCAGTAACAAGCATGTAAAGAATGTAAGCATGGATATGTTAATAGAATCAAAGTTACTAATTTTACCAGAGAATACTTTAGTTACCACATCACACAGATAACTACATTCTTTCCTAAGACCCAACCTTCTAATTTCACTTAATTTAGAGGTAGTGAGTGCATAGCCCATGGAATTTAGCATATTAACTATCCCAGCATCTGTGTGTGGAGCTGTAACAGTATTATCAGGAATTTTAAAGCATGTTTTGACAATATCACTGTTAATGCAAAACCGCTTACCTTTAAGAGTGAATATGATGGTCTTATCAGTTGAATTGTACACTGCAGTTGTCCATATCTCCTCTACAACCTCACATTAGATGGTGGGAGATTCCAACATAGCATAGTTAAGTTTGCAGCCTTTCATAAAATCCATCATTTTGTGGTAGTTTCCATACTGTTGAATCTCCTTGTTCAAAGCTGTGAAGTTGTTCTTTTCATAGATGAACCCAGTTTGAGACATGATTTTGACGACTGGTGCCATTGTTAGAGATTGAGAAATTTGCAGAGAGAGTGATTGCTTCTGAGAAAGAAAGAAGTTAGAGCAATTGAATCTTGAGAATGATAAAAGAGTAGAATAAAAATGAATTATGCTTTTATACTATCACAGAAATAAACTGTCAAACATAATAAAGTAAAATAAAGTGACCAATAAAAATTGTACAAAATAGCCATTTTAAAAAAAATAAACTGTAAAAATTATGTCACTTATCCATCATGTCATGTTTACAAACTGTAATTATACTCGATGGATAAAGGTCAGAGTTTTAATGGCTAGGATTTAGACAATTCGACAGATGATGATAAGTCAGTTATCCGTCGAGTTATAAAATAATCCAGAAATGTAATTGATTTTCATTAACATAATAATATACCGACGGATGATCAAACTCGATGGATAATGAGCATCCGTCGGGATGTAAATTTTGACTTAGCCAAAATTTCATCCAAAGCTGAAAAATCAATTAATTTACTGGCTATATTAAAACTTGCAAAAATATCTGAAATAATTCAAGAATAATTAAGCATACCAAACTCACTTACCAACCTAGAAAAGGTGGAATCATCAAGTGTCTTGGTAAATATAACTGCAAGCTTCTTTTCACTTGGAACAAAATGAAGTTCCACGATACCATTCATTACATGCTCCCTAATGAAGTGGTACTTGATGTCTATGTGCTTTGTTCTTGAATGCTGCACTGGATTTTCAGTGATGGCAATTGCACTTAAGTTATCACAGAAAATGGGAATTCTATCCACTTGTAGACCATAGTCCAACAATTGGTTTTTCATCCACAAAATTTGTGCACCGCAACTACCAGCAGCAATATACCCAGCTTCAGCTGTAGAAGCAGAAACTGAATTTTGCATTTTACTGAACCAGGACACAAGCTTGTTCCCTAGAAATTGACAGGTTCCTGTTGTACTTTTTCTGTCTATTTTACAACCTGCATAATCTGCATCTGAATAACCAGTTAGATCAAAACCAGAATCTCTAGGGTACCAAATGCCAAGTTTTGGTGTTCCCTTGAGATATCTGAAAATTCTCTTAATGACTACTAAGTGAGATTCTCTAGGATCAGCCTGAAATCTAGCACAAAGACAAGTAGCAAACATTATATCTGGCCTACTAGCGATTAAGTACAGAAGTGAGCCAACCATGCCGCTATAGCTTGAAATATCCACAGACTTTTCAGTAGTGTTTAATTCAAGCTTAGTTGCAGTGGCCATTGGAGTTTTTGCAGATGTGCAATCCATTAGATCAAATTTCTTTAAAAGATCATTAATATATTTAGTTTGAATAATGAATATTCCATCACTAACTTTCTTAACTTGTAAACCAAGAAAGTAAGTTAGCTCTCCCATCATGCTAATTTCATACTTACTTTGCATCAATTTGGCAAACTTTTTGCAAAGTTTCTCATCTGTAGAGACAAATATAATATCATCTACATAACATTGAACAAGTATACTAGAGCCATTAACATTTCTAAAGAATAAGGTTTTATCAACGGTACCTCTTGTGAAGTGATTTTCCAAAAGAAACTTTGATAAAGTGTCATACCAGGCTCTAGGTGCTTGCTTCAGTCCATAAAGTATTTTCAAAAGATAGTAGACATGTTCTGGAAAATTTGGATCTTCAAAACCAGGAGGTTGACTGACATAGACTTCCTCCTCTAAATCTCCATTTAGAAAAGAACTTTTGACATCCATTTGATAGACCTTGAAATTGGCACGGGCTGCATAGGCTAAGAAAATTCTGATAGCTTCAAGTCTTGTAACAGGAGCAAAAGTTTCATCAAAATCTATTCCTTCTTGTTGATAATAGCCCTTAGCAACCAATCTAGCTTTGTTCCTGACCACTATGCCATTTTCATCCATCTTGTTTCTGAATACCCACTTGGTGTCAATTGGATTCTTTCCTTTAGGTTTGGGTACAAGCTTCCATACCTTGTTCCTTTCAAATTGGTTTAGCTCATCCTGCATAGCTAAAATCTAATCAGGATCTAACAAAGCTTCTTCTACCTTCTTTGGTTCTTCCTTAGATAGGAAGCTGCTATATAGACATTCTTCTTGAGTTGCTCTCCTTGTTTGAACTCTAGAAGATGCATCACCAATGATGAGCTCAAAGGGGTGATCTTTAGTCCATTTTCTTTGTTGAGGTAGATTAGCTCTAGATGAAGAGGCATCATTGTTGTCTTGATGTGTGACTGAGTTTTGATTATTAAAAACTCGCCCTGAGTTTGTGAATCTTTGATTTGAGGAAGGGAAACTTTCTGTAAGTGATCTATTCTGACTTTCAGCTTCTCTTGATGACCCGGCGGATGATGCACTTTGTGTCCAGACAGATGAAGCTGACTGTCTCCCGACGGATGAAGCACTTTGCAACTCGACAGATGTTGAATTATGTGCTTCATTAGTTGTAGATTTTTCTGCATTATCCTTATTCACTGTTTCTTGATCACTTTCATCATCACTGTCATCACTAACCATCTCCACATTATCAAACTTGAGGCTTTCATGGAAATCTCGATCTTGTAGTCCTTCAATCTTTTTGTCATCAAACACAACATGTATTGATTCCATAACAATGTTGGTTCTGAGATTGTAGACCCTATATGCCTTTCCCACAACTTATCCAACAAAAATTCCTTCATCTGCTTTAGCATCAAAATTCCCATGTTGATCAGTTTGATTTCTCAAGATATAACATTTGCATCCAAAGACATGAAGAAAATTTAGAGTTGGTTTCTTGTTCTTGAACAATTGGTAGGGTGTCATACACTTTGCCTAATTAACCAAAGAAATATTTTGAGTGTAGCAAGTAGTATTCACAGCTTTAGCCCAAAAATATGTTGGTAACTTTGATTCTTCAAGCATTGTCCTTGGAGTTTCAATAAGAGATCTATTCTTTCTTTCTACTACTCCATTTTGTTGTGGAGTTCTTGCTGCAGAAAACTCATGCATAATCCCATTCTCTTCACAAAATGATCTCATTACAGAATTTTTGAACTCAGTTCCATTGTCACTTCTGATTCTTCTTACTTTAAAATCAGGATGATTGTTGACTTGCCTTATGTGATTGATGATGATTTCACTAGCTTCATCTTTAGACTTTAGGAAATACGTCCAAGAGAACTTTGAGAAATCATCCACAATTACTAGGAAAAATCTTTTCCTTGAGATGGACAACATATTGACTGGTCCAAATAAATCCATGTGTAGCAATTTCAAAGGTTCTTCAATTGTTGAATCAAGCTTCTTTCTGAATGATGCTTTTATCTGCTTTCCCCTTTGGCAGGCATCACACAATCCATCCTTAGAAAACTCCACTTGAGGAATGCCTCTTACCGGTTCTTTCTTGACAAGCTCATTCATGGTCTTGAAGTTTAGATGGGACAGTTTCTTGTGCCATAGCCAACTTTCATCTTGACTTGCTTTACTGAGAAGACAAGTGACAGATTCTGCATTCGATGAGTTGAAGTCAGCTAGATACATATTTTCTTTTCTCACACCAGTGAGAACCACTTTGTTGCTAATCTTGTTTGTCACAACACAGGCTTCTGAATTGAAGGTTACTGAATTGCCTTTATCACAAAGCTGGCTGATACTCAACAAATTGTGCTTGAGACCATCCACTAAGGCAACCTCTTCAATGATGACGTTGTCTTTAGAAATCAAGCCATATCCCACAGTATAATCCTTGTTGTCATCTCCAAAAGTAATACTTGGGCCAACTCTCTCCTTGAACTCTGTGAGCAGGGTAGAATCTCCAGTCATGTGCCTTGAACAACCACTATCTAGGTACAAAAAATTCTTTCTATTTCCCTGCACCCATCAAAACCAAATCAAGTTGATTTTGGTAGCCAAGTTTCCTTGGGTCCTGCCTTGTTAGCTTTCTTCTTTGGTTTCTTAGGTTTAATTTTATTTGACTTAGGAATTTATGATTCATCCTTAGTCAATTGAGTTGGACCTATGAAACCAGTCATTAAAACAGAATTATCATGCACATTTTGATTAACAGGAAAAGGCATGCTGTTTGCAAACATGTTATTCCAGTAAGGCATGCTAAATGGCATTTGTGGCATACTAAATGCAGCATAATAAAGATTAGGTGCAAATGGCATATTAGCAAATTGTGCATTCATATTATGAGTAGACATAGCATTCATAGGCATAGAAGGCATGGCATTCATGTTGGGAAAAGAAGAGGGTACAGACATAGGAGTAGGAACGACAAGTTTGCAATTAACAGAGAAATGATTAACACTACCACACTTAACACATATTTTTCTTGGAGCATACTTATCAGGTGTGTAGTTGTTATATTTGTTAATCCCTACTTTCCCATTTCTATTGTTTTTCCTTTTAGTTTCTGTTTTAACCTCAATCTTTTCTAATATTTCATTCAATTGCTTGATGGTCAGATGACCAACATTCACTTTCTTTTCCTTCCTAACTTGACTTGATTCTCCTGGAATAAAGTTCTTAGAAACTGATCCATATTTCTCATTCAACATGGCAAGCTTGGGTTTGCTCACAGGTTTTCTCACAACCGACGGATGTGGCTCTTTGTCACTCGACGGATAATCCTTTGAAAGAGATATGTCCTAAGTCCAATCATGTATGAGGATTTAGGAATAACTTTTATGTAATCTCTTTTGATTTCATTGATATTAATAAAAGACTTGTTTTGTTTTTTATTACGGGCTCCATCTATTTTAAGTGTTTAAATAAGATATACCACAGTTTAGAGTAAAGTTTTTTATGGATTGTGATGAGATCATAATAATGAGACCTTAAAGATGATAACTCTAAACTTAAATAATTCCTGGTTGTAGGATTACTAACTGGTAATTAATTATCCGCAAAGATCAGTACGTACTATGCTTGCTTCATTATGAAGGATGTCTGTTTTTATAGACATTTGTGTGGTGACACTATAGCTAGTATGTAGGTGCTTATTATAGAATAAGTTCACTGAACATGACTCACACAGCTGAACAACTGATGGAGTTCACTCACGTGTCAGCAGTTGTTCAGATAGTGATAGTTGTACAAGTATCCTTAGACTTGAGGTCATCATAGTCATCTTGTGTACACTAAACAATGCTTTGGTTTAGTTCTTAGTCTCAAGGGACAATTATAAGGGCTCTACTGGGTATAGGAATTTGTACACGAAGATAGTGTATGATCAATAAAGGATCTACCCCTTCCAGTGAAGGAAGAGAATGTTCAATGCTGATCCACTTATGCTAGTTCAGGAATCTCTGGCAAGAGTGAATGAAATTATAAAGGAGTTTCTAATTTACATTAAATAGAACTAAACATAGTGAATGGGAAAATAAGTGATTAAATAAGATAGGCTTGACACAAGTTCCATGCCTTATATTTAATCGTGACATTGCAGGGTAGAAGGAATTGATTCTACGGTAACTAATCACCGAATAGGTTCTTGGTATTCTAAGCAGTGAATTCGTATTATCCGGATAGTCGCGATATGCTGAGAAGTATCCCTCACGATGTAGAATAAATATGATTAATTAATTAATCATATTTAATGAATTAGGGAATTTATATAAATAATAATAAAATAGTTTTATTATTATTTATTTTTACTACCGGCTTCATATTGAACCTACAGGGTCACACCATAAAAGAGAATGATTTAATGGTTGAGGAATTAATTGATAATAGCTGATAATTATTTATTTATGAAATAAATAATTAATTGGAAAATTTAATAATTGATTATATGAGATTTAATTGATTATAAATTAATTAAGAAAAAGTTCTTAATATTATTAATTAAGAATTTAATTTTTCGAAATTAAATCAAGTGAGAAAATTATTTCTAAAGTGTTTAGAAAAAGGATTAATAATTAAAAGGTGTTTTAATTATTAGTTAGAATAATAAAGGGTTAATAATAATAATATTTTAAGGGAAAATTTTCAGCTGATAAAACCTATGGTATCAGAGCATAGGTTGTATGCATATAGATCTGTGATAAAAATTTCAGAATTTTATGTGCTTGTATGAATTAATTATGATTTTTACAAGTTATATCATGGATTAATTATGACTGATTAGAAATTGTTTCTCAGAATTATTTTGACTGTAGATCTTGGTTCTACAAGTGTTGTAGATCGTCTGGGTATTTTTTTCATAATTTTATGATGAATGAATTATTTATTATGAATTTTTGAAGTTGTTTTAATTAAATTCGTAATTAAATAAACATATATATATATATAATTTCTTAGTATATATATATATGTTAAAGATCTGCTGTGTTTTGTTTGTGCTGATGTGATTGGTGAGGCACGGCCTCCAATGGAAAAGAAACGGCGGCACGTTTTTCTGTGCAAAAACAAAGGCGGCGGCGACTGTCAGGAAAGAGGGGAGGAGCGCGCATCTGGCATGCGCGCGTGGGGCACACGCGCTCGTGTGTCACGCGCGGCGCGTGTCAGACACGCGCGGGTCAACGGTCAGCCCTGTGCTGACGTCATGCTGATGACGTCAGCATGATGTCAGCTTAGGGTTTAGGGCGCGTGAAGCGCGTGTGCGCGTGGGGCGCGTGGACGAAAGTTAGACACGTGCCTGACAACGCGTATGCGTGTGACGACGCGTGGGTTTTCTTCTCCGGGCACGTGTGGGTGCGTGCTTGGTCAGAATGGGGCGTGCTTGGTGCCATTGGATTCGTCTTTTCGAGACGCATCTAATGGTATATTATATGATATTTTCTGAAATTGTTTCGGACTGTTTATAGCTAACAGTAGTGTTTTAAAGCTATTTTTGACTGTTTTAATTGCTTTTAAATGCCTCATGTGATACATAGAGATGTATAATGCTTAGACCAATATGCTACATGATTTAACATACCTACCTTTACGTTTATTCATGCTTATATCTGTGATATAAGCTTAGTTTATCATGCGATGATAGATTTAGGTGAACTTAATTAACATAAGGCGTTTGTTAGACAATCTAGTATAGTGAAATTGTTTCATGACCTTAATATAAATATTATGAATACGATCATGAGATTCTTGTGTTTATGAAACACATAATTGAATATGAATTTTCAATATTGAGAGAAAGGATGATTCTGTCAACAACAGATTTCTATCTGTAAGAAAGGGTTATTAAGTGACGCCTCTTGACAATGCTCCACCCGATATGGGAATCATCTGATTATCAATTATTGATTTGAAATATTTAATTCAAAAGGAAGAATCTCTTTATAATATGATTATGATTGTAACGTAATATAATCCCTCTAAAATTAAATAATATCAAGTAGTAATTGGCCAATGACACAACGGGCTTGTGTCGGTCATAGCCTTCCAACATGATAGAAAGTGGTTCTTATTTTTAAATCATTGTCGTTTTGTGCTACAGCCGAGGGCTTTGATTTCGAAATAAGAAATACTTGTCTATTACATAGAGATGTGTACATTGAATTAGAATCTAAAGGTCGTTACGTGCTACAGCCGTGGGCCGTTGGAGACTGATTCAATTGTACGAAATGTTGGGTTAGACTTGACTTAGAATATTGAGTTTGTCGTGCTACAGCCGTGACTCAATTATTCAAGAGGCTAAAGTTTTATTAGGGAATAACATAAGATGTAATTGACAAGAGTTGTCTGCCTATTGAACATCATATGACGTTGCATGCTACAGCCGAGGTTGTGTGATGGAATGTAGGATCCCTATTCCCACTAGCATTATGAATGCTTAATTTTCACTTAGGGGTTGTATAAATTAGATAAACTAGTGGGAGCCACTTATGAATAAAGACCCGATTCATATAGTATTTTGAAATGAAATCAAATATTTGCTAAGTGTTGTTATGTGTTTATCATTTCCAGATTTACTATATTCGTTATATCTTCTGCACTCTCACTCCGGAGCATACTAGATGCTCACAAGTTGACTGGTCCTAATTTAGCTGTTTGCTTTCACTGTAACAAGTTGGGGCACTGGAAGAGGAACTGCAAGGTTTACCTTGCAGAATTGAAGAAGAAGAAGGGTAATGAGACTACCGCTTCTGATTCAGGCATGTTCATGATCGAAGTTAATATGTCACTAGGTCAAATTTCTACTTGGGTATTAGATACCGCCTATGGTTCTCATATTTGCAATTCGTAGCAAGGACTAAAGGGAAGTAGGACTCTTGAAAAAGATGAGGTGATTCTACGTATGGGCAATGGAGCCAGGGTTGCGGCCATATCTGTAGGATCATTTAGTTTACATATGCCTACGGGCAAGACTATTATTTTGAATAATTTTTATTACGTTCCCTCTATTGTGAGGAATATTGTTCTATTCCTATGTTGGATTTGGATGGGTTTTCATTTATTATTAAGAATAATGAATGTTCTATTCTTAGAGATAATGTTCTTTATGGATGTGGTGTTTTAAGTAATGGTCTGTATGTATGTGACGTAGAGCATGATTTACTTCAGATTGAACAAACTAATAAAAGAAAATGAGATGATGAAAATCTGAACTATTTATGGCACTGTAGGCTAGGTCATATTAGTGAAAATAGACTGCGGACATTGCATAAGGAAAGGTTACTTGACCCCTTTGATTTTGAATCATATCCTACATGCGAGTCTTGTCTATTGGGTAAAATGACCAAATCTCCATTTAGTGGACATGGAGAGAGGGCTGCAGATTTGCTAGGATTGGTACACACAGATGTATGTGGACCAATGTCTACGCAAGCCATGGGTGGATTTTCATACTTCATTACTTTTATAGATGATAGATCTAGATTCGGATATGTGTATTTGATGAAACACAAGTCTGAAGCCTTTGAAAAGTTCAAAGAATATAAACATAAAGTGGAGAAACAAACCAAACACAGTATTATAACTCTTCGATCAGATCGAGGTGGTGAATACTTGAATGGAGAGTTTCTAGATTATCTCAAAGAAAATGGTATAGTCTCCCAGTGGACTCCTCCATATACTCCACAGTTAAATGGGGTATCTGAAAGGAGAAATTGAACTTTGTTAGACATGGTTCGGTCCATGATGAGCTATGAGAATCTTCCAGTATTCCTATGGGGTTATGCATTGGAAACCTCAGCATATTTACTGAATAAGGTGCCTTCCAAATCTGTTCCTCAAACTCCATATGAGATATGGACAGAAAGGAAACCGAGTCTCAAACACGTTAAGATTTGGGGAAGTCCAACTTATGTCAAGAAAGTTGACCCAGATAAGCTGGAATCTTGATCCGTAAAATGTAATTTTATGGAATATCCTATAGAGACTTTGGGGTATTACTTTTACACCGATCATCGGGTGTTTGTCTCCAAACATGCTACCTTCTTGGAAAAGCAGTTTATCCTTGAAGGAAACAGTGGGAGAAAAATTGAACTTGATAAAGTTCAAGAAGCACAAACTACTACGGATCAAGTGGAAACACTTGTTCAGACTGAACAACCTTCTGTGGAACAGCCCATTCGTAGGATAGGGAAAGTGTATCGCCAACCTGAGAGGTATTATGGCCTTGTCATTGAGAATGGAAATGAGTTGTCAATCATTGATGACGACGACCCTGTGACCTATAATGAGGCTATGAGTAGTGTTGACTCAGAGAAATGGCATAGTGCCATGAAATCCAAAATGGAATCTATGTATACCAACCAAGTATGGACTCTGGTTGAGGCGCCTGAAGGTGTTAAGCCTATTGGGTGCAAGTGGGTATACAAAAGAAAGATTGGAGCAGATGGCCAGGTGGAGACCTATAAGGCCAGGCTCGTGGAAAATGATTCAAACAAAGGCAATGGATTGACTTTGATGAAACTTTTTTGCCTGTAGCCCTGTTAAAATCAATTCGGATTTTGCTTGTGATTGCTGCTTACTAGGACTATGAGATCTGGCAAATGGACGTGAAAACGGCTTTCCTCAATGGGGAACTTGAGGAGGAAGTGTATATGACATAGCTAGAGAGTTTTCTTTCCAAGGGAAATGAACACCTAATGTGTAAGCTGCTGCGAACCATATATGGTTTAAGGCAAGCTTCTCGTAGATGGAACATCCATTTTGATGAGACAATCAAAGAGTTTGGTTTTATCAAAAACATAGATGAACCATGTGTCTACAAGAAGGTTAGTGGGAGCGCGGTAACATTTCTTGTATTGTATGTAGATGACATACTTCTTATAGGAAATGATATACCGATGCTGCAATCAGTCAAAGTATGGCTATCAAAGAACTTCACCATGCGCGGTAACACGCAAGTGATATAATTCTGTAGACATGTCATTGATTGCATCATTGCACTCAGCTTTAGATAAATGTGCTAGGTTAGTGGTGATTACCTGATTACTTGAAGAACTTGTTTCTGTTTCATCAGACTTGGCCATCAGGGCTAGATTGACATAGCTCACATCTTCATCTTCATCCAATCCCTCAGCTGCCAAGCCACATTTGAAACATTCGAATTTAGATTTATCCACCATGTTTCTACTTGGCTTGGCTGCTCCAAAGTTCATTTTGAACTTGAGCTTGGTAAATCTTCTGGAAAGGAATTCTAATTGCTCATCAATATCATCCATGTCATCTGGGCTCAAATGATCTTCATTTTCAGCTACCAGCCCTTTACCCTTGTTCTCACAGACCTTTGAAGTAGACTCAACAGCTTCTACCTTCATCTCTTTCTCTTTCTCTAACTCAGCAACCAGTGCTATAGACCCTCCTTTCTTCCTTCCTTTCTCCATCCTCTCATCTTGCTCTATTTCAAGATCATAAGTCTTCAGGATGCCATACAGTCCCTCCAAGGTGAACTCCTTGTAATCCTGAGAATTTCTCAATGAGACTGTCATTGGTTTCCACTCCTTTGGAAGAGATCTAAGGAACTTGAGGTTAGAGTCTTTTGTCTGATAGACTCTTCCATGCAACTTCAGAGCATTTAGTAGTTTTTGAAATCTACTAAAAATATCAGTGAGAGACTCACTATCTTCACAATGGAAGTGCTCATATTGCTGAATTAGAAGCTGTATCTTATTTTCCCTTACTTGCTCAGTACCATCACAAATAATCTGAATAGTGTCCCAAACCTCTTTGGCTGTTTTGCAGTTAATGATGTTATCAAACATATCACCATCAACTCCATTGAACAGTATATTCATGGCCTTCTTGTCTTTCCTAACTTCTTCAATATCAGGTTCTGACCATTCATGCCTAGGCTTGGGAACAGATGGCTCATTGCCAGTTGCAGCTCTCATTTGTACATGAGGACCTCTATCTATGCAATCCATATAGGCCTCATCTTGGGAAAGAAGATGTAGGTGCATCTTCACCTTTCAGTGGTGATAATTATCTTTGTCCAGGAAAGGAATTTTAACTCCAACATCCTTCTTGTTCATCTTGCTGTTTTTGTGATATTTACACTCTTTGTACTTCAAGAGCTTGTTCTGATACCAATTGTTATTCCATAACGATACAACAAGCATTACAGAAGGGGGGTTGAATGTAATTCTTGCTTCTTTTAAAGATTTTAAAACAGTTCTTAACTCGACAGATATATATGTGTTTGATTTGCAAAGTGCGGAATGAAATGATTAAATAAATCAAATACAAAGTATTAAAAACACAAGTCTTTAAAACTTTCTGGTGGATTTGAATGTATCCACCAGATATATATATATATATATATATATATATATATATATATATATATATATATATATATATATATATATATATATATATATCGATTTGAGAACTCTGTGAACCTTAAATTAGTTCACAGCTGCTTTACAAGTTGAACAAACAAACTATAGAGAAATCCTTGACAAGTACAGCTTTTTCTATTTCTCCCCTGAAATGTGTTTGCTTAGTTATTTGTTCTACTTGCTACACTTGGTTTATATATTACCAAGTTTAAATGGTAATAAGATAGGATAATAAAACAAAACCTATCAAGTCTAATACCCTGCTGCTTCATTACTCTAATCTAGCATCTTTGAAAATCTTCATTCCTTGCATGGAAATGGTAATGCTTCTTTGTTCTCGATTTCTTGCTAAACAAGCTGCCACATTCCTTTTTACAAACACCCAACGCATGTGACTATGTTGTCACTGTCAACAGATATTTGAATTGATCATCCGTCTGGTACATGCTCTTCATCCGTCGGGTAGCTTTCATGATCATCCGTCGGGTAGCTTTGTTGATCATCCGTCGGGTAGCTATTTGTCACTTGACTCCATTTCACTTATGTAGAATTACGAGACATCTTATATTTACAATTAATCAACCTATTCTGCATATCTACTAGTAGTCAACATGACTCCTATGCTACTACAGAATCTACACAAAGTTGTTTGCAGAAATGTGCTACAAGACTCATTATTACATAAGCTACTCACCCGGTGGATGTCAAATCATCATCTGGCGGGACTTTATTGGATCATCCGTCGGGACTATATTTGATCATCCGCCGAGTGCTACAAAATTCACTAAGTTAAATCTACTGAGATGTTTTGTTTAATTTATCATCAAGTTCACAACATATTTCTAACTAGAGTATTTAGATTTCTGGGCAAGCTAGGTATGGTTTGTTGTTGAAAATCTGTTGATTGGCATTGATTTGAGTACGCCGGAATTTTCAAGTTTGCCGGCGTTCGGCTGAGACTCGACGGAATCGACGATTAGAACGTCGGTTTCTGTTTTTGTTGATTCAGTCGTGTTGTTGATTTGATTTAGAGCATAACCTAGCTAAGAAACGGGTGAACCGGGATCATGTTGGAGTTGATCGGAGAAACACCGGCGCCGGGAAGGGCTGTCGGATTCTGGGTTCATTCCTCAGTTTCCGGTAGGGTTCTTACCCGACCCGGTTCATTCTTGTTTGACCCGTTTTATTTCTTACCCGACCCGATTTTAATTCTTAAACCCCCAATTCCAAATTCAATAATCTGTTTCTGATTTTCCTTTTTCAAAAATAATTCAAAATTCTTTTCTTAATTTCAAAAAATCAGTAATTTTAATTTTTAAAAATCATTTACTTATTATTTATAATTCCAAAAATTATTTTCTTAATTGTTTTAAATTCCAAAAAAATTACTTCTTTAATTATTTTCAAAAATCCATATTTGTTTTAATTATTTATAATTTATTTTAATTAATTATTTATAGATTTAATTAATTGGTTAATTCATTTAGTCAATTAATTTTAATTATAAATAGTTAAAGAAAATATAATTATTTATAATTAATTTAAATAAATCCTAAAAAAATTGTTTTTAAACTTTTAAAAATTATATTTTGGTATTTATAAATCAAATATTATTATTATTAATTGATTTATTCCCATTTAAATCTTATTTTATTCATAATAAATGAACCGTTCGTCCGTTTAATACGAAACGAACGCGTACAGACTCAGAGAAAAATTACGCTTTCAATAGAAATAATTTTGGGACCCTAATTTATTTTGTATTGCAATGTCATTTGAATTGTGTATCAGTCTGAGTCGGTATTTAATCGATAAACACTGTTATTAATCTGATTTCTGTTCTGAACGTTCTGCAACCTATTTGTGGACTATCTGATTTATGTATTATATAAAAAATATGATTACGTATTATAGAAATAACATGATTATGTGCTATGTGACATGCATGCTATCTGTTTACAGTTTTAAAATGCCATGATTAGTTATAAACGATCGGGTAGATGTCAAGACGTATAGCTACGTCAATTGAGTTTGGTTTTGTCAATTAAGATAGTTCTTTTGTTTATAGAAACGAGTAGCAAGGAGTGCAGCCAAATGTTAGACGGAGATAATAGCCAGCAGTAGTAAGCCAGAGTTATAGTAAGAAGTTATCGAGCATACCAGGCAAGTATCGCTACCTTCACTTAATATTCAAGTGATGTTTATTATGAATCCTGTTATATAAATATCTATATCTTCACTTATCATTCAAGTGATATTGACTCTGAACTCTATTATATCAGTTTCTATATTATTCTAAGTTCAGAATAGTTAAACGTTTTTATATTTCGCTACAAATTACTCTATACAGTGAAACTTTGATTTGAGATTAGCGAATAACTAATTGTTCTAGTTATTTTTCCATCAGTTGTTGAGATAACTCTGGACCATGAGAAGTGGGGAGTTAGATGGTTAAGGATGTCATTTGATTCGACTCCTTTGATTGAAAATTGTTTTTATGGATTGGATGGTACCGTAAGAGGCCGCGGCGGCAGTCTAGTGTGAGCCATGTATTATACTTGATTATAATACCTCGATAGGCCAATATGTGCCTTGGGTGACCCGTTTGTTTAGTTGGATATGCTTCGGCATACCGGTGTTGCTCCGCGGCTGATCACCGGTGGCAACATACCGTCGTTCGAGGATTCTAATCCAAAACAAAAAGATTTATAAAAGGGTTGTTTATTATCAAAACTTATATCAGTTTTTGATACTGTTCAGGTATTATTGTTTGGTTTTGCTCATCAGATATATTATTGTTTTTGTTTTAAATTATAAGCTATATATTGCTTGCTGAGCATTTCTTTCGCTCATACTTGTTTATTATTCCGATTCTTTCAGCTAGGCCAGAGCAAGCCTGAGTTCCAGGTTTGATCAGAAGTCGAGTGCTTGTAAATAGTGTGGTCTATTTTCCAGGTAGACAGTTTGGGATGTTTGAATAGTATAGAGGGTTGTAATAAAATTGAATAGTTTGTAAAATTAAATAGACTTATGGCTTGTAATAACATTTGATTTGTATTAGTGTCTGTTTCATACTATAACCTGTGATCGATCCAGTTGCATGCAAGGGGTCATATTTATTATTTTATTCCGCTGTGTTTATTTTATTAGTTAGTGACCCCCAAATGTAGACCCCGGTTTGGAGGGCGTCACAACTAGTATGACCATCGTGCTTCTGCTGCGACAAAGCCTTAGTCAGTTGGTCTACAACACTCTCATTACTATGTACTTTACATTTATATCTTCTTGATCATTAATCTCATTAATAAGGTGATATCGCCTAAGGACATGCCTAAACAGTCTCCTTGGCTATTTCAAAAGTATCAATATATTCGGCTTCCATTATATAATCATCAATGTTCTTGCTGTGAACCATTCCAGCTAACATAACTTATATTTAGACAAAACACAAATCAGATATAGACACATAATCATCCTTGTATATCCATAAATTAGGTTAAGAAACTAGTATCAGTGTAACCTTTTACAACCGGTTCCCTATCTTCTCCATACACCAAAAATAAATCTTTACTCCTCTTTAAGTACTTAAGAATATTCTTGAAAATTATCCAGTGACCCTCACCTAGATTAGACTGGTATCTGCTCATCATGCTCAAAGCATACGAAACATCAGGATAAATACATATCATTGTACACATTATAGATCCAATTGCTAAAGCATATGAAACTTTCTCAAACGGCCCTTATCATCTAATGATTTAGGGGGAAATTATCTTTTGAGATCACTATCCCAAAAGACATCGAAACATATCCTTTCTTTATCTCCTGCATCGTAAAATGATGCAATATTTTATCAATGTATGTACTCCGACTAGGTCGATTAATCTTTTCAATCTATCTCTATAGATCTTGATCCCTAATATATAGGTAGCATCGCCTAAGTCTTTCACCTAGAAATTATTTCTCAACCAAGTCTTAACAGCCTGTAAAGAAGGTATGTCATTCCTTATTTGTTATATGTCATCTACATATAATACTAGGAATGTCACATGGCTCCTACTAAACTTCTTGTAAACACATGGTTCATCTTCATTTTGAATAAAGCCAAACTCTTCGATCGTTTCATCAAAATTAATATTCATTCTCCTTGAGGATTGCTTCAATCTATAAATAGATGGAAGCAACTTACAAACTATCTTATCAAACTTTGGATCGACAAAACCCTCAGGTTGTATCATATATACATCCTCTTCAAGGCTCTCATATAAGAAAGCAATTTTGACATCCATTTGCCAAATCTCATAGTCAAAGTAAGCAACTATTGCTAACAAAATCCTGATGGACTTGACCATAGTAATCGGTGAAAAAGTCTCATCATAGTATATACCATGAATTTGTTTGAAACTTTTTGCCACTAGTCGCGTCTTATAGGTCTGTACTTTACCATCCGTGTCAGTTGTCTTCTTGAAAACCCACTTGTACCCTATAGGTTTTACCCCTTCGAGTGGATCAACTAAAGTTAGTACTTTATTTTGATACATGGATTCCATCTCGGATTTCATGGCCTCTAGCCATCTCTCGGAGTCTGGACTGTTCATAGCATCTTGGTAGGTGAGAGGATTATCATTATCCGTAAGTATTACATCACCATCTTGAGTCAATAGAAATTTATAATTTCTCCCGGGCTCATGGTGAATCCTACTAGATCTACGAATAACCTGTGTTTCTTGGACAAGATTACTTTCAACATTTTGATGTACATCCTGATCTTATTCCAACTCTGGTTCAATATTATCATGTGGTTCTAGATCTTCATCGAGATGTATTATCCTCCCACTGATTTTCTTAGAAAGTAGTTCTCCCTCAAGAAATACAGTGGCCCGAGCAACAAACACTTTGTTCTCAGAAGGATTATAAAAACTATACCCTAGTCTCACTTGGGTATCCCATAAAATAGCATCTATCTAATTTTGGTCAAATCTTTTCAGAGGCTAAACATTTTATAAACGCTTCACGTCCCCAAATTTTCATAAATGACATGCTATGACATTTATCACTCTATATCATATACAGAGTATCTTGAACCGCTTTAGAAGGAACTTGGTTAAGTGTATATGTAGTCGTTTCTCGATCATAACCCCAGAAACTGAATGGAAGATCCGCTTGACTCATCATCGATCGCACTATGTCCAATAAGGTACGATTTCTTCTCTCAGAATCTCTATTCCATTGAGGTGTTCCAGAAGGAGTGAGTTATGATACACTATCACACTCCTTCAAGAAACTCTTGAAATCGAGGCTTAAGTATTCTCCTCCACGATCTGATCGGAGAACTTTTACACTTTCCTCTGTTTGCTTTTCTACTTCAGCCTTATATTCCTTGAACATTTCAAAAGAATCAGATTTATTCTTCATAAGAACCACATATCCATATCTACTAAAATCATCAGTAAATGTTATGAAGTAGTATAAGCCACCCCTTGCCATCCTACGCATTCGACCACATACATCATTATGTATAAGTCCTAATCGTTCGGTGGCCCTTTCACCTGATCAGGTAAAAGAAGCTTTAGTCATTTTGCCAATGAGACAAAGTTCGCATCTTCCGTATGATTCAAAATCAAACTTATCCAAGTTTCCATCTATATGTAACTCAGAAATGCGTTTCTAATTAATATGGCTTAACGAAAATACTAGAGGTAATGTTTGATTTGAGTCATCTTAGAACATATAAATTGTTAACTAATTGTGCAACATTATAAGTCTTATCATTAAAATAGGATAAACTACTATTGTTTATTTAATTAAAATGAAAACCTTTATTGTCCTGACAAGAAATTGATTTAATGTATCCCCTAAAGGCAGGCACGTAATAATAATTTATCAAGTTCTCAATCTTGCCTGAAAGGCATATGTCATAGCCTATTTGTTTATTCGAGGATTTAACTCAACTCAAATAAGGATGTAACAAGTAAATAGTGGTTCTATCGTCAGAGAGATCTCTCAAAGTAACATATGTCAAAGGATTAAGTAACATTGTTCATCTACAGACTTGAGAACTTAATTCACTGGAAGAAGCTCAAGAAATTGATCAAGCCTCAGTGATATAAATCAAGATTGTGGATTTAATCAAGTGACAGAGATCTCGTCAAGGTATCAATTAATTACAAGGATTTAGTCTGAAGAAAATCAAGAGTATCAAAGTCAAGGCATGAAAAAACGACACGGAATTTAGTCACTCATGAACCAGACAGTACATCGAGTGTCAACATTGAAGCGGTGGAATTGATTCATAATTGACAATGATTTTCAGAAGATTTTGAGAAGAATGGTTGCTGCTCAAGATTAGTATTAATTCTCTATTAATTAATTAAGTCATATAATTTAATTAAGAGAATAAATTAAATCTGCAAAGATTAATTTATTGATTAATTAAATTAATTGATTAATTAATTCAGAATTATTATTTGATTAAAATCTGTTTTAATCCAGCAAGACTATCTTTTGTATTAGCAAGACAATCGGTATGACAATCAATAGTCATACCGAAAGTCATGCTAGTTCATTTAGATTGTCTTGCCGTAAGTTCTATTAGTTCAATGGATAGTCCTACCGAAAGTCCTACCAGTTAAAAGGATTGTCATGCTAAGCAGAAAGGATTGTCTTGCCAGTTAAATCAAGGATTGATTTATTATAAAAGAACTGAAGTTGATTTTAAAAGAAAAGCAGTGCATTGAATATCAAACACAGAAGAACACAGAACAAAAGAAAACTGCAGAGAACTTATTGCACATTCTCAGATCATTTATTTCTAGTATTTATTGTTAAATCTAATCCACTAGAAATCTTTTTCTTGTTCTTGTGTAACTATCTAGCGGATCAAAATCCCTAGAACTTAATCTCAAATTGCATTTAGCATTTGATCCTTTTTATTACAAAAATAGAAAAAGTTCATGTCGAATTTATTCTAGATTTGGAATAATTTATTTGAGATTAATCCCTTGTAAACGATACCGTTGTTGTAACACCTTTCAAGTTTAATAATAGTTTTATTTAACTTGAATTTTGTTTCATCTTTTTCATTCCGCATTTTATTCGATTAAACGGTATTGTTTGTATTCAACCCCCCTTCTACAAACATATTGAGACCTAACAATTGGTATCAGAGCCTTCTGATTAACGAACAAATCAAGATCCTAGACTTTTGTGATTCTTTCACTCCTTGAATTTTTATTTACTCAAAAATTCATAATGACTACACAAAAAGTTGGAACCGTTAAAATTCCACTATTCGATAAAAAAAATTATGTTATGTGGAAGAAGATGATGCAATTGTTTTTACAAGTTGCAAATCCCAAATATCTGGAAGTGTTAAAGAAGGGTCCAAAAATTCCGATGGTTATTGAACCAGAGGTAATAGAAGATGATGTCGTGATTACCAAAGCTAGAACTTATGTGAAAGATCCTGAGGATTTTTCTCCTGCTGAAAAAGAAGAAGCCTCCCCGGATGCTAGCCTTCAATTAATTTTAGTAGATTCCCTTGATCCCTTGATGAATAGACATGTGATGAACTGTAAAGATTCCAAACACATCTGGGAAACTATTGAGGTGATTAATGAAGGCACAAAGGAAGTTAGGGAGAACAAGTTAGAAATCCTAACCTCTGAGTATGAATACTTTAAATCCAATCCAGGAGAAGGAATCACTGAAGTGTTTGAGAGGTACAATGCATTGATCAACAACCTGAACATTAATGGTAAATACTATTCCATCAAGGAGGTCAACAAAAAGTTCCTTTTAACACTGCCAACTCATCTCGAACATAGAATCACTGCCATAAGAGAAGCAAGAGATCTGAGTGAGATTTCTTTGGAAATGCTCTATGGTGTGTTAAAGACTTATGAGTTGGAGCAGATTCAGTAGAAGGAAGTCTACGGGAAAGGAAGAGTGGTCAGCACGTCTACTGCTCTAGTAGCTGAAGAATAACAACAACAACCACAACAACAACAACAATCTCAACAGTCAGAAAGAATGGTACAGTCTTCCAAGGCTGAAGAAAATGTGATAGTAGCAGAATTTGATCCTCCTACTACAAATCAATCAGGAGATGATTTTTATTCCTTGGAAGAACTGGAGCAATTGGAAGATGAGTCAATGGCCCTGATTGTCAAGAGATTCTCCAATGTCAGATTCAAGAGGAATCCCAAGTTCAAGTACAAGTCCAACTACAACAGATTCCAGAAAGGTGGATCTTCATCCTCTAACCCCAGCAGTGGTGGGTACAAAATAGGGATGGTTGATCGAAGCACCATTCGATGCTTCAACTATAATGAGTTGGGACACTTTGCCACAGAATACAGGAAGCCAAAACAATTTAGGAAGAACTCTTATGATTCTAATCAGAAGAGTAAATCTGAAAGGGCTTACCTGGCAAAGGGAAGAAGCTGGGATGATACTGACAGTGAAGATGAAGAAGTTGGGAATCTTGCTCTCATGGCTATTGATGGAAAAACTTCATCGTCAAGAAAAGAGGTAAAATTTACTGATGCTGAATTAGTTTATCATCTAGGAGGTTCCTTAGATTGTGCTCATCGTGATAATGAACTGTTAGGTCAGCAGATCAAAGACCTTGAGAAAGAGGTCAATGAATTAAGACTTGTGCACATTAATCAAGACAATTTAAAAGAACAAGTATCTTTTCTAGAGAATAGAGTTGACTGTTATAGACAACTCAAAACTATTCTCAAAGACAAGATCACCGGTATTGAGACTAAGGTCAAAGTTTACTTTAATTCTTGCTCTAAGGCTAAAGAGTTCTACAATAAGCAAGCTATTAATCAACCATCTGGAGTAGGTTATGATTATAATGTTGCTATTGGAGAATTAGGCATAAACTCCCCTCCTCATGCCTGTGCTAAAGGTAGGGAAGTACCACATGTGCTTAAGGGTGTTGATGAACCCCTCTATAAAAAATCAATTGCTGAACCATTTGATGAGACCTCATTTATTATTCAAGAAGAAATCCGTGCTGAAGATCTTGCTAATGAGAAAGTTATTTCCAAGTCAAGTGTGTCAAAGGTTCCAGTCAAAGTTGTGAAAGCAACCGAGACTAACTCAGACACATATGAGTTGGATAACAAAAATGCCATGTTTACCATGCATAAGTTGCCTGTTGTTAATCCCTCTCATAAAGCATTTGGTGTTCCTGATTATATGTCTTGTGCTGTTAATTTGATGTATGTTTATTTTAATGGTAAGCATGTTTCTAATGATAAGACTACTCCTCGTCAGCATGTGAATAATAGGAAGCATGATAGGTCTAAGACTGCTAGTCCTCCTAAAGCTAGAAAGGAGACATTTGTGCCTAAGCCTAACCAGAAATTTGTCAAGGCTGTTTACAAGGTCAAATGTCCAGTCATTGAGAAAGTTGAGAACATTAAAGTTAAGAATATTGTTTTGCCTGATAAAGGCCAATTTTACAAGTATGTCGGACCCAACCAAGCTTGGGTTCCGAAGAAGGTCTAATCCATTTGTATTGCAGGGCATTAAATAGGTACAACCGGTAGTGTGGATTCTTGACAGCGAATCATCAAGACATATGACCGGAGATAGAGCCCTACTATCAAATATGGTTGAGAAAGTTGGCCCAGTGGTTACCTTTGGAGATAACAACAAAGGTTTAACTGAGAGATATGGCTCTTTGCTAGCTGGAAATGTTATCATTGAAAATGTGTATGTTGTGCAAGGGCTTGAACACAATCTGCTTAGCATTAGTCAGTTTTGTGACAACGGCTACAATGTTTTATTCAACAAGCTGAAGTGTCAGATTCTGCACAAGAAAAATGAAAAACCCTCCTTGATGGGAATCCGGAAAGGAAATTTGTTCGTAGCTGACATGAACTCTAGAAGCAATCCTGAAGTCAATTGTTTCTATGCAAAGGCATTGTCAGATGAGAGTTGGCTATGGCACAAGAGACTTTCCCATCTCAATTTCAAAACAATGAATTCTCTTATAAAAAGAGAATTGGTCAGAGGTCTGCCTCAGCTGGAATTCTCCCCAGAAGGACTGTGTGAGGCTTGCCAGAAAGGAAAGTCAAAGAAAGCAAGTCACAAAGGCACTAACACATCCTCCATAACCGGTGTTCTGCAATTATTACACATGGATTTATTTGGACCAGTTAATGTTCTTTCGATGTCAAAGAAGTGTTACTGTCTTGTGATAGTTGATGACTATTCCAAGTATACGTGGGTTTTATTCCTTCACTCTAAGGATGAAACACCACAAGTTGTGATTGATCATATCAAGTTGATCGAGTTAGATTCTAATGTCCCAGTTAGAGCAATAAGGTCAGATAATGGAACAGAATTCAAGAATTCACCTCTCAATGGATTCTGTACAGACAAAGGGATTACCAGACAATTTTCAGCTCCTAGAACCCCTTAGCAAAATGAAGTGGTAGAAAGGAAGAATCGTACATTGATTGAAGCTGCAAGAACGATGTTAAGTGAATTAGGTCTTCCAATGTACTTTTGGGCTGAAGTTGTCAATACTGCATGTTATACTCAGAATCGAACTCTAATCAACAAAGACTTCATGAAAACTCCTTATGAGATTATGAATGAACAGAAACCTTCTATCAAATACTTTCATGTATTTGGTGCCAGATGCTTCGTGCTCAAGGATGGAGATGATCGTCGTGGTAAATTCGAGGCAAAGGCATATGAGGGTATTTTTGTTGGATATGGAAGAAGATCATACAGGGTGTATATCATTGATCAACATAAAGTAACTGAAAGTGTCAATGTTACATTTGATGACACTAAACATCCTAGTATCCAAACTGAAGATCCTTCTGAGAAACTGAAGTTTGATGATATGTCAGATTCAGAATCAGAACATGATCAAGAACCTGAGGTTGTTGTTGGTGAAGAACCTGTTAATCATGATGATACTCAAGGTAATGGTGATGGAAACATTGGCAATAATGGAGATACCACTGCTACTGACGAAGAATCATCAAGTCAACCTGACAATAACTCAGGGGGAGATGCTGAAGGATCAACTAGTAGGACACAACATCCCAATGAGTTTCGAGGCGAATCATCAAGATCAAATCTTCTAAGATAGACTGTCTGGAATAAAGCTCATCCTTTTGAGTTGATTATTGGTGATCCAGATGTTGGAGTCAGAACTAGACGTGCTACTCAAAATGAATGTCTATTCTCAGGATTTCTTTCTGAGATGGAACCTAAGAAGATTGAGGAAGCATTGACTGATCCAGATTGGGTGATTGCTATGCAAGATGAACTCAATCAGTTTGAACATCAACAAGTCTGGAAACCGGTACCTAGACCTACACACAAGAAAGCTGTTGGTACTCGGTGGGTATTCAGGAATAAACTAGATGAAGATGGTGTGGTTACAAGAAATAAAGCAAGACTGGTAGCTAAAGGGTATTCTTAAGCTGAAGGCATTGATTATGATGAAACCTATGCTCCAGTGGCTAGACTAGAGGCCATCAGGATATTTCTGGCATTTGCAGCATTCTCTAACTTTAAAGTTTATCCAATGGATGTCAAGAGTGCCTTTCTGAATGGAAAGCTGGATGAAGAGGTATATGTAGAGCAACCTCCTGGATTTGAAGATCCAAATCATTTGGATTTTCTCTACTTTCTTTTCAAGGCTATCTATGGACTCAAACAGTCTCCGAGAAAATGGTATGACACTCTCTCTGAATTTCTTATTGAAAATAGCTTTATTAGAGGTGTCATAGACAAAACTCTCTTTTCTAAAAAACATAAGAATGATACTATATTAGTCCAAGTCTATGTGGATGATATAATATTTGGGTCTACTAATGATAATCTCTGTAAGAGATTTGCTAAGTTAATGCACAGCAAATTTGAAATGAGCATGATGGGAGAGCTGAAGTTCTTTCTTGGATTACAAGTAAATCAAAGGTTAGATGGAACTTTTATTTTTCAATCCAAGTATCTCAAGGAACTCCTCAAAAAGTACAATCTAGAGGATTCTGCATCAGCAAGGACTCCGTCAACTACAGTTGTCAAGATTGGACCATGTGAAAACTCCATTAAGGTAGATATCACAAGCTACAGAGGTATGATTGGCTCGTTACTCTATCTTACTGCAAGTAGACCAGATATTATGTATCCTACATGCTTATGTGGAAGGTTCCAAGCGGATCCTAGAGATATTCATTTCGTTGCTGTTAAACGAATCTTGAGATATCTTAAGGGAACACCAAATCTAGGTATTTGGTACCCTAAAGAATCTGGTTTTAACCTTGTTGGATATACAGATTCAGATTACGCAGGAAGTGTTGTTGATAGGAAAAGCACCTCAGGGAGTTGTCAATTCCTAGGTAGCAGACTAGTCTCATGGTACAGCAAGAAACAGCAAACAGTTTCCAATTCAACGGCCGAGGCTGAATATATTGCTGCTGGAAGCTACTGTGCTCAGATCTTGTGGATTAGGAATCAGCTACGGGACTATGGCTCTGTATTGAACAAAATACCTATTCTATGTGACAATACAAGTGCAATAGCCATCACCAACAACCCTGTGCAGCATACAAGGACCAAGCACATTGACATCAGGTATCATTTTATTAGAGAGCACGTCATGAATGGTACTGTTGAACTATTTTTTGTTCCAACAAAAGAACAAATAGCAGATATTTTCACTAAACCTCTTGATGAATCCACATTTACCAGATTAGTTGGTAAATTGGGTATGTTGAATAGCTTTAGTGATTAAACTTGTTAATATCTAAAATCTGTTCTTGAATGAATTTACAAATGAATTTTTCATTGAAAAATTCATTTGCAAATTTATTTTATCATATTTTCCATAATACTTGCTTATTTCTATGTAAGTTTTATTATCTTATCTTATTTATTTATTCAACTTGTTAATTTTAATGTCTCAGAATATTTTATTTTCTCTATAAATATTTTTCTATGAATTTTATTTGCTAAAATTCAAAAGAAATCTATTTTTGGACTGAAAATATAATTATCTCTGAAATATTTTAATTTTGTAAATATTCTCTAAATTTTTTTATTATTTATTATTATTTAGTTTTATTTATTTATATATCAGTCTTTATTTCAGTTTTCTATAACTGGTTAATATATATTTCTGTGTTTGTATGTTATTTTTTATATATATCTGCAATGACAATCGGAAAGACAATTGAAATTGTCTTGCTGAAAGTCATTCCAGTACATATATGTATTTAATTTTAATTCAGTTTAATTTTATAACTGGCAAGACAATCGGTATGACTATTGATTGTCATGCCAGTAATAAAATTTATATCAGATAATATTTGTTTTTATTTTGTACTGGTATGACAATCGGTATGACTATCAGATTGTCATACCAGTTATATTATTAGTATTTTTTTTTCTCAATTGCCTCGTATGACAATCGGGAAGACAGTCGGTATGAATTTCCTCGATTGTCATACCAGTTGTTCTACTTAATGATTTCTTGTTTTGTTTTGTAAAATCATTCAGTTCAGTTTTCAAAATTCCAACAGTTCATTTTCTCTCTTTTGTTTCTCTCTCTCTCTCTCAATTCGATTACAAACCTCCATTGATACTTCTTGCTCGAGTTTTTACTCAGCAAATAAAACTTCACTCCTGTTATATATACATACACGTATATACATACAGAAGTGCTGCCCAATTTTTATTTTTAAATTTCACTTCATTTTTTTTGTTCCCTTCAAAATCAGTGTTTGTTTGTTTTTGGGTAATTTTAGTTATTTTTTTATTTTGTGTCTTATGCGTTTTTTAGATCTGTTATTGTGAGTTAAGAACATTAACGAGATACATTACTTTCTAAATTTTTCGGATATAATTGATTTAATTCGAATTATTAAATTAATTTAATTAATTCGAATTTTCTTAATATTACTCTTAAAATTCTGAAAGTGTGTGTTTTATTATATTTTTTAATGGCTCTCAATTTCCAAATTGTCTCGCATAATCTTGTTGTTATTTTAATCCAGAAAAATGTGATGTGGAAAAATTTAAGCCGTGGATTAGATTTTTAAATGACCATTCGATTGTTAGCTCTGCTATTAAATCAAATGTGATTTTAAATATCGATCTGCTCAGACTGATTTGCACAACCTCTACTGTGGCTGATGATTTTAAATCTTTTTCATTCACCGTGGCAAACACATAGTATGTAGTTGATGAAACAGTCGTTAATCGAGCGTTAAATTTTCCAATGGACAATTTCTGTAATTTACCCTCTGAAAATGATATTTCAAACTTTTTCCATGCTATTCACTATCAGGGGGTGATTAATTTAACCAAGTTGTCTAAATCCAATTTGGTTTCTGAATGGGATATTTTCTTCGATACACTTTCCAAAGTGTTTGCCAACTGCACTAAATCCAACTTTCACAACATCACTTCCACTCTGCAGTATATTGGTCTTGCGGTTGTTTTCAATCAAAGGATCAATTTTGGCAAACTACTTTTACCCATTCTTCTGAGACGTCTCACTACTGCTTTACATGATCATTCTACAAATCGTAGGGTTTCGTGCTACTACGCTCGTTTTCTTATGCTCATAGCAGAACATCTTCTCTCACCTGAGCATAAAGCTCTTTTTGCTAACTCTTCAGTAACTGAACCCCCTCTAGTGAGCAAAAAGATTTACACTCGCTAAGACACAACCTTTAAATTCATGTAAGTTCCAGTACTTGTATCTGCTTTCATGGCCACTTACATTCCTTTACCTATCTTCAATCTTCCCGGTCATGAACAGCAAGCTCAACCTCCAGTGGTTCAAACCACCCAGGCTCAAACATCAGATGATCTTCCTTTGCAGGTAATAATTCCTCAAACTCAAACTATTCCTACTTCTGTTGAAAGACCCCCAGTGGTTGATAGGACTGACCATGAAGTTGTAGAACCACAGCTTCAATCCCAGGTCATAGAGCCAAACACAGAGTCACAACCTATCTCAACCTCTCCCACACTGTCTAAAATGTTGCCTAGAAGGTTAGTAGGAAGTAGTATGTTGGTGGATGTGAATGAACCCTCAGCTCTGCCTCCTCCCAAGAAAAGAAGAACATTTACTGAGGCATCTGAAAGCCCATCCCTGTCCTCCCAACAGGAAATGGACTTTGATATGGCCAGTGAACAGTTACTAGAGACATTCTATCAACATGATGTATCTATTGAAATTCGCCATAGGGCCATGGCATCCTGTACTGAGTCAAGCACACTTCCATTACTCACAATGGAAGCATATAGACCAATAGATGATACTCAGGACACAGAGAGATGAGTGCACATTCAGTCGGTTACAGTGCCTGCCATAGTTATGGCAGAAGAGCAGTCACATGCTTCTGAGGGAAAATCTGACTCTCAGCCACCTTTAATAGAGTCATTTTCTTCCCTCCTAGATCCAACACCTCTGGCTCCCTCACGGGATTCTCCACTCACAGATTTATCTGGAGAAAGTGGAGGGCAACTCGGTCAATCTATCCCTGAAGCAATTCAGACATCTATTTCACATGAAAAGATAGGTTTGACTGAGGATCGGGACTCGCGAATTCCCATTGCACCACCACTGACCTCTCTTGAAGAGGCTAGGGTGATTTCAAATGCAGGTACAGAAGATCAACATCAGGAAGACTCCTCACGAGCAATAATATTGAGAGATACACAAGCACGTGAGTTGAGTGAATCAAACAGGAGAGATATTCAGGTGAGTGGACACACAGACACAAACACTGAAAATCTGTTAGCTCAAATTGCTGAACTGAAAGAACAACTTGCAAAAAGTCAGACTGAGGCTCAATCATTCAAAGCACAAGTGGTTGAACGGTCTTCTTCTTCCACCTCTGTCAATAATCAGCTAGCTCTCATCAGGACTGAAATATCATATTTGAAGACCTCTGTTGTACCAAAGCTTAACTCAATCCAGGCATCTCCAACTTTATCAGCTGAAGACATTTCAAACTTCTGCTCTCTCCATACAAGAATGACTTCTCTTGAAGACTTGGTTGAAATGAATCATTCACTGGATTCCTCCAGATTTCTGAAGATAGAGACGGGCATGGAACATCTCAATAAAGGGATGAAGTACTTGTACTTCATGATCAAAAATTCTCACTGCCCTAATGAAGAACAAAGGACTTTCTTTGAAGGGTCGTCTGGTGGAGGCTCATGCTCTGGAGGTGATGGAGGTCATGAAGGATCTAAGGGAAAGTCTGTAGAGGATTCCTTAACTAAGGGGGAGAAGAAAGGGAGAAGTGGAAAGGGAAAAGAAAAAGATTCTTCTGCTGGAGGCACAGGCAAAGCTGATGATGTCTACTATAGTGGAGAACAGGATGACTTTGATATTTTTGACATTCCCACTGAACCAGTCTTGGAAGATAAAGATGGTGTCTTTGAAGCTGAGGAGGAAAGTGATTTTGGAGAATGGGAAGAGGAAGCTCAAGTGGATCCTATTTTTGAGAAAGAGTTTCAGCAGCAGCAGTCAGAGTTGAAAAGAAAAGAAGCTGAACTCAAAAAGGTATCCCAGATCATTGATATGAGGAAAAACATTGAACGAACAGAAACTCTTGAAAAATAACGTCTTCATGACATTAAAGCTAAAGAAAGGAGAAGAGATGTCAGACTGAAGATTGGTGAAAAATGGGATGAAGCTAGGAGAGTACTTGATATGCCTCAGCTGAGCACAAACAATGATAGGCAGTTTCTACATCTTCTGGACAAGCTGGAGATCTCTAATCCAAACAATGACGTGTACATGAATGCTATAAAGACTGAAGTCTCAAGGATCACAACTGCCTTTGACAGATCTCTAAATGAAATGAGTATATTTGTATATTGTCAGAGCGAAGGATCTTTCAAGGTATCACTTCATCTGTTTGAGAATCGTTCTTTATCAGAGATTTGGGTTCTTCTCAACAAAGTCAAAAGAAGGTCAGAATTGAATGAAGTTCTTCGAGAAAGGCTCAAAGATTTTGCTAGCAGGGCTAGTCCTCAACTGGTCAACAATCCTCATCAGGTAAGATTTTTTAAGTCTGACTGTCTTTAAATCTGCCAGCTCGATTCACAATCTCTTAAAGACTACTCAGCTAAGCATCTTGTCTGGATGGAACATCACTTAAGAACTACTGGATATTCATCCATGTTGAAAACTCAAGCAGCTGATCTGATTCAAGCTTCTTGTGAAAAGAATATTAAAAGGTACAATCAGTTCAAGAATAAGCTAAAGTCAGTTGGAGTTCAACCAGTCAGACCAGCCAGCTTCACTTCTAAAAAGGATCGTGTCTTTGACAAGGAATTGCTTCAAGATTTGGAAGAAGGTGAATTCAGAAGATAAGACAATTGAATTCAATTAGCTCAAAACATAATGTAATATGATTAGGGCTTTATGAATCAAGATAGACTAATGTAGTTATATGTTCAGTCTAGAGGAACATCTATCTTGTATTCAATTGTAAATTTCTTTTGGAATCTTGAAAATGTTAAATATAATCCAGAACTTTTCTGCTATTTACTTTGCATTACTGTTTATATCTTTTTCTTATTTGTTAGTTGAGTTATCCTTTAGGTATTTGTTGTTATTTTCTAACAAACAAATAGGGGGAGATTGAAAGGCATATGTCATAGCCTATTTGTTTATTCGAGGATTTAATTCAACTCAAATAAGGATGTAACAAGTAAATAGTGGTTCTATCGTCAGAGAGATCTCTCAAAGTAACACATGTCAAAAGATTAAGTAACATAGTTCGTCTACAGACTTGAGAACTTAATTCACTGGAAGAATCTCAAGAAATTGATCAAGTCTCAGTGATATAAATCAAGATTGTGGATTTAATCAAGTGACAAAGATCTCGTCAGGGTATCAATTAATTACAAGGATTTAGTCTAAAGAAAATCAAGAGTATCAAAGTCAAGGCATGAAGAAACGTCACGGAATTTAGTCACTCATGAACCAGACAGTACATCGAGTGTCAACATTGAAGTGGTGGAATTGATTCATAATTGACAGTGATTTTCAGAAGATTTTCAAAAGAATGGTTGCTGCTCAAGATTAGTATTAATTCTCTATTAATTAATTAAGTCATATAATTTAATTAAGAGAATAAATTAAATCTGCAAAGATTAATTTATTGATTAATTAAATTAATTGAGTAATTAATTCAGAATTATTATTTGATTAAAATCTGTTTTAATCCAGCAAGACTATCTTTTGTATTAGCAAGAAAATCGGTATGACAATCAATAGTCATACCGAAAGTCATGCCAGTTCATTTAGATTGTCTTGCCGTAAGTTCTATCAGTTCAATGGATAGTCCTACCGAAAGTCCTACCAGTTAAAAGGATTGCCATGCTAAGCAGAAAGGATTGTCTTGCCAGTTAAATCAAGGATTGATTTATTATAAAAGAACTGAAGCTGATTTTAAAAGAGAAGCAGTGCATTGAATATCAAACACGGAAGAACATAGAACAAAAGAAAACTGCAGAGAACTTATTGCACATTCTCAGATCATTTATTTCTAGTATTTATTGTTAAATCTAATCCACTAGAAATCATTTTCTTGTTCTTGTGTAACTATCTAGCGGATCAAAATCCCTAGAACTTAATCTCAAACTGCATTTAGCATTTGATCCTTTTTATTACAAAAATAGAAAAAGTTCATGTCGAATTTATTCTAGATTTGTAATAATTTATTTGAGATTAATCCCTTGTAAACGATACCGTTGTTGTAACACCTTTCAAGTTTAATAATAGTTTTATTTAACTTGAATTTTGTTTCATCTTTTTTATTCCGCATTTTATTCGATTAAACGGTATTGTTTGTATTCAACCCCTCTTCTACAAACATATTGAGATCTAACATTGCCTTATGGGCAAAATTAGGTATCGAGTTCCTTCAACTAGAGCAACAACTTTTGCTCCAATTCTAACCCGATACCTGAAGCTTGACCATTGATAGTCTTCTTCTTTAGATCTTCCAAACAAGCTCGATAATTTAACTTCCTATCATCCAGTTATTTCCACATAAATGACAAGCATCTCCATTAGCAACACCATTATCAGGCTTCAAAAGCCCTTTGGAATTGGACTTTAGTTTGGCACCGAATAAGATCAAATCTCTACCTTGCCTGTCCACTTTCCTTTCCCATTTGCATTCCATGTGTACATCATCAATATGGATGTAGTTCATGGCTTTACTGTGTTATTTTCAGCAGTTCTAAACATGCTTAACAACTCAGTGAGTGTTATGTCAATCTCATTCCTTTTGTTCTTAACAAACTAAGAATTGTTCAAAAAATTGTTTGATCAAATCAAGCTGAGTCTCTAGACTATTCTTGAAACCCAAAATATCAAGGTACATATACCTATCATCTTTAGAACATGTGGTCCAACTAGATATCATTCTCCCATTTTGCAAAAGTATGGTGCCTTATTATTGTCAAATCTTCCTGACGAGCCTATCCTTCAAACATCCTTTGAAGGTGCTCAATCATATTATAAGCATCATTATGCTCTTGTTGATTCTAAAGCTCGGCACTCATAATTACAAGCATGAGACATGAAACATCAGTTGCATAATCAATTTTCTTCTGGTAAGCATTTTGTTCACCACATGTTTCATTCTCAGCTAGAAGAAATAAGGGAGGGGTTTGAGTGACATCCTTGAACCTGAGGACAATCCTCAAGTTCCCATGTCAATTGAGGAAATTATTTCATGTCAGCTTGTCCTTCATAAGAACTATTACATAGAGAAGTTTTTTGTGTTATTTATCATTTGATATCTACAATATTAAAGTGCATAAAATGACTTAGTCTACAAATGATCATTAAATTATGTTCAAGTGATTATTCATATATATATATACACAATATATATCTCCCACTATTTTTATTAAATCAATAACCCTAACTATTAATTCGGAAAGAATATCTTTTATATCCTTTCTAGTGAGCGAAGATCCATATTTCACCATGCGTTAGGTCAGCTTTGGCTTTTCTCCTAAAACATGATTATTTAGGTAGACAACATTTGTCAATTATATCAACTATATAACTCTTGGATAGCTTGGTGGAACAACATTTGTTCATATTTATCTAATAAATCTCGCCAAACTCTATGCCTCTAAGTTCACAATCCTATTGTGGTAACTTAGTTAAGTAAAATCCAATAGTCAAAAGTATCAATATACTTCAACAAATCTCCCATGATAGATGGGAGTACTTCGCTCTGGCGAACCCACTCCTTATCGATTTAGGGTTAACGCATTAGACTTATTGGAAGGCATCCGATCAACTTAATATTAACTTTAGGGTTTTGTTAATTTTAAAACGATCATGATCCCATCATAAAGAGATTCCCAATTTTTCCTTGAATAAAATACTTCAAATCAATATTCGTCAATGGTTTGATTTACAGGTAGTGAGGGAGTCACAACGGTCTCGCTTAAAACCAACAACCTTACAAGTTCAAAGAACTCGCTTTTGACAAAATCGCCACATGTCAGAAATAAAGAAAATTTGTATTTTATTTCGTGTTTCATAAACACGAGAATCTCATAATCGTTTGTTCATTTTAAAATCTTGAGTCATTACAGATTTTATCTTGTTTAGCAAGCATGACATGAGTGTCATATCTAATACATACATCCTTAATCTAATTAAGCATGCATCTTTATAAACTACTCTACACATACATTCATCATATGCGCGTATATATGTAAAGTACAATAAATAAACGTGGTTGGTTATGGCTTTATCCTATGTGATCTTTATCCAGCTAATGACAAAGATCTAGGTCAATCTAAGGTGAAAAATAAATACAAGCTAACTATGCCATATCTTCTTTCTTGTATTGCTTCCTTGGATGGCCTCTATGTGGGATTACCCTTGATCTTCAAATCTTCATGTCTTCATGTACATTACAAGAATGAAATACAAAAACTAATCCAATGAACTTACAAGAAGAACTCGAGTTACATTCGAGATTTAAAAATTACAAGATTAAACGACATGCAAGCCGTATTTAAAAAACCAAAACCATTAACCTAAGGTCATAAGCCATAATCATCCACCATGCTCAATTAACACATAAGAACATGTTAAAACACATAATATGATCTTGACATATCATACCCATCATTATCTAATAAGAAAAACCAAATATGGAAAAAATCAGAAAAGTTGAAATTAAATCCGATAACAGTATGCAAAAACCAGAAGCACACCTTTGGCGAGTCACTTTAATCTCAAAAAGAAACAATTACCTAAAACGAATGAAGGTAAGAAAGATATAGCTAAAGTTCCTTATACATATGCAATTGGCTGATTAATGTATGTTATGGTGTGTACAAGGCTATACATTGCTCATGCAGTGAGAGTTGTTAGCAAATTTATGTCTAATCCAGGAAAAGAGAATTAGGAAGCAGTCAAGTGGTTGTTACGCTACTTAAAAGGCACATCTAAGGTTGCACTATGTTTCAGTAAAAAACATATTATCTTGGAAGGGTTCTCTGATGCAGATTTGGGGGATGTTTGGATACAAGAAAAAGTATAACGGGTTATATTTTCACTTTGGGTGGCACCGCAGTTAGTTGGATGTCTCGATTCCAAAAGAGTGTTGCTCTTTCAACCACCGAAGTAAAATATATGGCTATCTCTGAAGCTAGCAAGGAGATGGTTGAAGAATTTTCTTGAGGAGTTGGGAAAGAAACAGGCGGACAATGCTTGGTATAGTGACAGTCAGAGTGCTATTCATCTTGCAAAAAATCCTGTATTTTATGCTAGGATGAAGCATATTCAGCTGAGATATCACTTTACAAGAGAGTTGATAAGCAATGGTACTTTGTCCTTGAAGAAAATCTTTGGTTCGAAGAATCCTGCAGATATGTTGACTAAGGTGGTTACGAATGAAAAGTTGAAGCTTTGCGTAGCTTCAATTGGCCTTCAGAATTGATTGATGAGAAGACGCTGCACTAGTTAGAGTTATTGATTGAAGAATTGATTTTACTAGACTTACAAGAGTGAAGTGAAGATTGGCCAGACTCCAAGTGGAAGATTATTGGGTTTGCAGAGTTTATTAATAAAGTCCGTGAAAATAGACTTTTCAGATTCAGATTATTTTACGGATTAGTTTACGGATTAGTCTACTTTTCGGATTTGGACTATAATTTTGATTTATGCCTAGTTTCTTCTCTTATAAATACTCATGTAATTATAAAATTATAACATAAAAAATTGTGAGAGATCAATACAAAATTAGTGTTGTTTGTGGAGTAGGAATTTCCGAACCACGTAAATCTTTGTCTTGTATGATTGTCGTTAATATTCTTGTTCTTATTTATTCGTTTTGGATTTTGCTTTCGTTGTTGTATACTCAACACATGGAAGGGAACTTTATGATTAGTATTTTCTGTATTTAACTTGGTTTTCATTATACAAGGTTACATATTAGGGTTATCGAAGTTGAGGGGGCAAACCATATACAGTTTTAATGATTTGAAATCAGCAACAAGGAGCTTTAGGGAAGAATCTAAAATTGGAGATGGAGGTTTTGGAGATGTATCCAAGGTGATCTTGAATTTACAATCATTTCTCACTTTACTCGTTTATGTTGATGCATTACTGCATGAATATTTTTCCGCGTTACAGGGCATTCTAAAGTTACTAACAAAGCCGAGGCAGATTTTGAAAGTGAAATCAGGCTTGTAAGTAATGTCAATCACCAAAATATCATCCGTTTATTAGGCTGTAGTTGTCGGGGATCGGAATTCGGAGCTATTTCTTGTGTCTTGTGTTTGAATATATGGTCAGCGGAAGATTGGATACATTCCTATATGGCAAGTTTTCTTTAAATATACATGTGCGATCACCTTAATGTATGCCAAATATCAATGGATATACCAGTTCAGACCATGTTCCTAAAAGGACATGTATGGAAGGTGAAAAAAGGGGTTCTCTAAGCCGAATATAACGTGTTGACATAATTAATGGCATAGCTCGGGGCCTTGTGTATCTTCACGAACAATTTTATGTATGTATCATACATAGAGATATAAAATCAAACAACATATTCTTTGATGATGATTTCCAACCCTAAATTGCAGATTTTGGGTTGGCAAGGCTTGTTAATGATGATTAAAGTCATCTTAGTATGCTGTTTTAACTCACAAAATTTGATTTAAATGGTGTAGTATGAAAAATCAAAATACATAAATTTTATAACATTTCTTACGAGACTGTCATAAATTACCAGGGGTTACACAGCACCGGAGTATGCTATCCATGGAAACCTGTCTGAGAAAGTTGATACCTACAGCTTCGGTGTTGTTAGCCTTGAAATTGTAAGTGGCAGGAGGTGTAACAATCTGATGATGGAGCCTTCCACTGCAGGTTCCCTCCTTGAACATCTAAGCAAATTCTTATATTCTACATGATGACCCTAAATATGAGCCATGTTTATGTGAGGAACAAGACTCTTTATTGATACTAATTTTTCCAACCTCCTTCAAGTAGGGCAATTAGTTTATATTTATAGGGAGCCTTTAATGGGCTTTTCCCTTTACAATTGGGCCCCTATTGGGCTTTTTATTATAAACTTATCTATTAAAGTCCTAATATCATAATATCCTAGTTGGGCCTTTATTGGGCTTTTTATTACAAACTTATCTATCAAAGTCCTATCTATAGGCCTTCTTCTTTTGTCTTTATTCCCGAGTCCAACATTTGTCCCCCACGAATATTGTCGTAATATCTTTAGATTTGCTGCTTCATTCCCTAATTACAACCTGCATAAGCATAAAAAAGATACAGAAAAAATAAAAAGTTAAAATTTTTCTATAAATTCATATTTTTATTTATGCTACATTTTTGTTAGGATATATGTATATGAGGAGTCTCTTCATCTTCCTTCCCATTTAATAAACGGGTGCTGCAGTATTTTAAGAAGTTGCATTTTCTCTCCGCCTTCTCCACTTCCCCTGTAAGTTCTCTACAACTTAAATGTATTTATTTTAGTTTAATCTTCAAGTCCATAGATTTAAGGTTCGAATTGGGTTTTCCATCTTTGAGTCTTGAGGGTCTGAATCCTTTACTTAGTTATCTAACCACGTTTTTCTTTTTCGATCTCCATGGTTGACCCAGATTCTGTTTCTTCTAATCCTTTCCGCAATCCTAAAAAATGCCCTTTAGAAGAGGGTGATGAAGAATCTGCCATAAACTTAGACAATTTAGAGATTCCGAACTTAAACACATGTAAATCATTCGACTTTATGAACGAAGATGAACTCTTTTCTGGCATCAAGATGGCGTCTAAGGTATCTCCGCCCATAAGTCCTCGTACTTTGGAGTATAGAGAGAGAGTTCTTCATGAGAGTTTGGAACTGGGTCATTTTGAGTTTCCCTGGGGTAGTAGCCTTGATTACATAAGCCATTTTTCTAACCATAGGTTAAATATGATGAAATTAGAGTCTTGGGTTGATTTAAAGAACGAATATAGGTTGCGTATTCTGGCCCCCGATGAGCGGATGTGGGTGATGCCGGAATTCGGTATGCACGGCATACCACTAATTATGTTCGAGTATGGTCTTCGACTCCCGATGCATCCCTTCCACTTAGCGATGTACGAAGCTATAGGATGTGGGATTGCACAGTTGTCGCCTAACTCGGTGGCTCAAATTAGTGGTTTCATAGCTTTGTGTCATGAGAAGGATAGGATTCCTTCCGTAAAACTATTTTTCTCCATTTATTGTATTCGATATCATAACGGTCAGGTTTATTTTGACACCCAGAGTAAACGACCCAAAGTTGTTAGTGTTAAATCTTCTAACTCGGGAGATCACCCAAAGTGGGTTTACATCGGGGGTAAGGACTTAGAATTCGTAAGACCCTGTCGTAAGGTGATGCAGTCGACCGTCGACTACTTGAACAACCTTGATAAGTATGATGCGGCGTACCTCGATGGGTTTCAAGGGTCAAGACCTATTATTACCCATAATGATTTAAAAGATTATACGTTTCTTGAAGGGCATTATCGTAAGATGTTATTATTTGTTCTTTGAAGTTATCCCCTTCTTTTCTTTTCTTCACTTATATATATATATATATATATATTTATTTATTTATTTATTATTTTATCTCCATGCCTATTAATAGAATTTGTATATTTTTTGTCCGTCTGTTTCTATTTCAGTTGCTGGAAGTTCTTTGAAAAAGTTGTCAGAGAGTGGGGTGCTGGTAGAGATGGATAAAGCTATGATGATGTTGGTCAAAAAATCTAGGGTTGGAGTTGTCGACCTTCCGAGGGTAAAGGAGAATCCGTCTTCACAGACGCTTTCAATTGAGTTGTTAGACGACCGAGGATACAAGGTCGTGGGAGGTTCCGAGCGTGTCGTCTCTGAAGGGGTTGGGAATCCTTCTCGGAAAAGGTCCTGAAGTGTTGCTGTTGATGCACCAGAGGTTGCAGGTAAGAAAATTCTCAGGGATGTTGCGGGAAGTGGTATAAATAAAGCATTAATAATAATTGTTAATCGGGGAATTCTGCTTCCAACAGTTGATACTGAGGCCAGTAAGGAGATTATTCATGTCGAGATTCGGCCGTCTGAAAGATGGACTGGGGGTTCGAACGTCCCCCTTCGAGCATTTCGTGTTTTCAATCTCCCGCAAGATTCAAGTGCATATGCAAAGAGATCGCGGGGTGAGCTTGTTGATTGTTGTTTGGGGCGGGCCGGAAGAGTATGTAACCTTTCCTGTTTCTGTTTAGACTTTGATGGTTTAAAAGAAATTATTTTTGTTTTACTTATCTTTGACTTCCTCGCTTCTTTTACTCTATCAGTTTCCATCTGATGTCCTACATCTTCTTGAGGAATATAAACTTGATGATGGTAGGAGTCCTGCTTCAGGACTCGAGGAGGAGCATGATCAGTTGTTGGATGAGAAGAAGAAACTTTTAGCCGACTTAGCTGAGGGTAAGGCTCGTGTTGTCAAGTTATCCCAAGCGAGCTCAAGCTATCAAACCATGACAAGCTAATTTTTTTTATATTCTTTCATTTTATTATTCTGCCTTTATACTTTTATATGTCTAATTATCGTGATTTATTTTTTAGATTAGTGATCTTGAACTTGATAATGACCGTCTTAAGAAAGGTTTGGAGAAAGTGGATCTCGAGTAAAGAACATGGAGACCTCATTGAGTAGTGAGACAAATCGTCGTGAAGCTTTGGATGTCGAGCTATCCAGCCTCTGTGGGAAGTACGAGGCTTTGGAGAAAGAAAATTATGGGTTAAAGTTAGAAGTTAAAAAAGGGGTAGAGGACATCGCAGGGGCTTTGGGAGATGGATATGGTCGGTGCTTCAAGAGATTTGAATCTGTGGGCTTCGACGTATCAGGGAATCGCTTTGAAGATTAGTTACAGGATTGTGCTACAGAGCATAAGGAAGCTGAAGTCCCTGTTGACCCCATCGACCCTTGAAGATGAGGGATGCCTCGTTTATTGTGTAATCTTTAGATCCATTATTTTACCTGAATCTTTCTTTAAGACTATCTATTTTCTAAGATGATGGTTAAGTTATTTCTATCTTGGTTTTTCCTTGATGCTTCCGAAGAAAAGAATTCGCCTGTTTTTAACCCTAAGGAGAATAACGTCGTTGGAGCACCCGTCGACCCCTGAAGGCGAGGGATGCGTCGTTGACTATGTAATTCTTGGATTGTGATTTACTTTAGTTGAATACTTTATGGTTGTGTTATGTTTGAGCTACGTTGATCATCTCTTCTGAAGATGACGATTTACTATTTTATTATTATGGGTTTAATTTGGTGGTTTGTGCCTTGTTTCACTTATGCTTGCCCTGCTTTTGTGGTATCGATTATTAAGAAAATCAAAGAAAGCTAAAAGAGGAGATAAATATTAACCTACAACCATATTTTGCACAAACTTTTGATACATTCAAATGAGATAAATGAATCCATAAATCTTCAGATTTATATCAATCTGTTGATGAATTGGTTTTCTTTGTATTGTAGGTGATATGTTAGGCGTAACCCAGTTGCAGGGAGCAGTTATGTACAATTGTAAAGATTTAAAATCAACAACAAATAATTTTAGCTTAGAATACAAAGTAGGAGAAGGAGATTTTGGAGATGTTTACAAGGCGAGTTCAGTCTCCCACTTACCTAAACACATGTGATTAACTTTGTGGAGCTAATTTTTATGTCATAAACAGGGAATTATAGCGAATGGAAACATAATTGCAGTAAAGAAACTTGATGTAGTGACAAGCAAGGAAAAGTCGAACTTTGTTTCAGTATTCAAGTTTCATGACTTTTACGCGGCTCTCTTTTTTTGTTTTTCGCTATGTGTTGAATTTTGTGATTTTTGGTAATCAGAATTGATTGTGCAATAGTGTTTGATTTCTGTAACTTTTCGAACTTAAAACTTATTCATAAGAACTATTTTCCATAGATAGATTAAAAGGGAAGATTTCATGCTTTAACGGGGATCTCATATCAACCCCTTTTTGTTAAAACTAATTTTTATAGTCTAACAGACGACTTTCTTGTTTTCCCTTACACAATCCAAATAACTTAGCCTACTGATAAAATTTCTTCAAGTGAATAGCATTCCAAGCGTTCTTGATGGGTATACCCTTGAGTTTCGACAGACGATAGGTGCCTGGTGTAATGACCCCTGTCACTTGATAAGGTCCTTCCCACGGGGCTTTGAATATTCCCGTTATGGTGGGTTGGGATGCTGCCGACTCTCGAAGGACCAAATCCCCCACCAAAAACTGCTTAACCTTTACTTTCTTGTTGAAGTAAGCTATTGTGCGTGCTTGTTGTTGAAGGACTCTCATTAACGCCTCATCTCTGACTTCTTCCATAAGAACGTTGTGAAGCTGGATTCCTTCTCGTGATCTTCAGCATCAAAATACTCGACCCTTGGGGAGTTTAGAGATACTTCGACTGGTGAATCAACTTCCAAGCCAAAAGCCATTTTAAAAGGGGATACACCCGTTGAACTCCTAGGGGTCATCCTATACGACCAGAGTACATTCGGCAATTCATCAACCCATGGCCTTGGTAATCCATCAACCCTTTTCTTGAGCCCTTGTAGGATTATCCGGTTAGACACTTCGACCTGTCCGTTGGCCTGGCGATATGCCACCGAGGATTTGATTCATGAGTTGTGAAAGTGTTTCTGCTAATTTTTCTCCCACAAATTGGGTTCCATTATCAGTTACAACGATTCTTGCTACCCCAAATCTGAACACAATGTATTCCATCAAAAACTCAATCATCTCCTTCTCATGGATCTTGGCTAGGGGTCGTGCCTCGATCCATTTTGTTGCATAGTCGACAGCCACGACAATGTACTGGGCTTGGTTCTTGGACTTTGGGAAAGGGCCCACGAAGTCTATGCCTCATTGAAAGAAAGCGCACAGATTGACGACAGGAATCATTTCCACCGAGGGTTGATGAGAAACTGATCCATATAACTGACATGACTTACAGTTTTGTACAAAATTTTCACAATCACTTCGCATTGTAGGCCAATACAGACCTTGCATCACTATCTTAAGGGCTAAGTTCTTACCCCCTAAATGATCCCCACAGATTCCAGCATGGAATTCAACCATCGACGTGTGAGAGTCTTCTGGCCCTAAACGTCGAAGCAGTGGCTCTACGAGCCCTCGTCAATATAATTTGTTTTCTAGCACACAATAGTTTTTTTCCTTGTATGATATGGCTCTAGCTTCACCCTTATCTTGTGGCAGCTTGTTTAGCAAGATGTACTCCAAAATAGGTTGACACCAATCTGCAATAGAGGAGATTTCATTGACTTTCAGCATGTCGGGGGACGGAGAATCCGTATAAATAGAGGGAACGCTTCTTTCCTCGACATATATTGCCTCTAACGTTGCGACGACGGAAGATGCTAATTTGGACAAGGCATCGACCCATTGATTGTCTTCCCTGCAGATGTTCTTAATTGTCCATGATGAAACTTTCTCCAGCAGGGACATGGCCAGATTCAAATATGTCGATATTCGAGCATTGTGTGCCTTGAACTCACCTTGTAACTATTTGGCGACAAGCTGAGAATCGCCAAATATTTGTAAAATTTTCACTTCCAACTCAATCGCTAGGCGTAGTCCTGCTAACAAAGCTTTGTATTCGGCTACATTGTTTGTTACCGAAAATGAGAATTCTAAAGCTTGTTGTATTCTGAAGCCTTCTGGACTTATTAAAATCACACATGCGCCCCCTGATGATGTTGTTGAGGCTCCATCAATATAAAGAGTCTAAGCCTTCTGTGGGAAAAGTGTTTCCTCAGTTGTAGGTGTGTCAAATTTGCATTCTACAACAAAGTCTGCTAGGATTTGGGACTTCACTGCACTCTGGGGTAGATATTCGATGTGAAACTGGCTAAGTTCAACCGTCCAAGCGGCGAGACGCCCTGTCATATCCGGTTTGTGCAATATGCGCTTCAAGGGTTGGTCGGTCATAACTTTTATAAGACGGCCTTGGAAGTAGTGACGGAGCTTCCTGCTTGCTACAACGAGAGCATAAACTAGTTTCTCCACATGTGGATAACGAGTTTCTGCATCTTTCAGAGTATGGCTGACATAGTAAACTGGGGCTTCACGTCCTTCGACATCTTTGACCAAAATGTAGGCTACCGACCCATCAGAGGCTGAGATGTACACTTTAAAGCTTTACGAGGCAACGCTCTTGCTAAAACTGGTGGGCTTGTCAGGAAAGTTTTTAGTGCTTCGAAGCTTTCTTTACATTGATCATCCCATATTAAATTCTTGTTCTTTGAAGCCTCTTTGATAACCTTGAAAAAAGGACTGCATTTTTTAGAGGCCTGTGGTATGAAACGCCGAAGGGCCGCTATACAACCAGTGAGACGTTGAACCTCTTTAATGGTCGAAGGGTCTTTCATTTCAGATATGGCTTTTATTTGTGAGGGGTCAGCCTCGATCCCTCATTGGGAGACAAGAAATACTAAGAATTTTCTAGATGTTAGGCCAAAAGAATACTTTAACGGGTTCAATCGCATGTTATTACGATGAACATTCTCTAAGGTCTCTCGAAGGTCGATGGTATGACCGCTTGAAAATTTTGACTTTGTTATCATATTGTTGACATACATCTCAAGGTTTCGACCCAGCTGATTTTTAAATATTTCGTCCATCATGCACTGAAATGTTGCACCGACGTTGATTAACCCAAAAGGCATGTTCCGATATGCGAAGACACCTCGATGTGTGATAAACGCCGTTTGTTCCCAATCTTGATTATCCATCCTGATTTGGTTGTATCCTGAGAACGCGTCCATGAAAGATAGCAGTTCATGACCAGCCGTTGCTTCGATAAGTTGATCTATATTCGGCAAAGGATAATAATCCTTAGGGCATGCTCTGTTGAGGTCGGAGTAATCGACACACATTCTCCATTTTCCATTACTTTTCTTCACCAGGACAACGTTGGCAATCTATGTAGGAAATTTCACCGACTCGATGAAACGGGCCACTAATAGCCGATCAAGCTCTTCTTCGATAGCTCGACACTTTTCTTCTGAGAATGTGCGCCTCTTTTGCTTGACAGGATTCTTTTGGCGGCCGACGTGCAAGGAGTGTCTCGCTACGTCGGTTGGAATTCCAGGCATGTCAGATGGTGACCATGCAAATATGTTTGAGAACTCCCGAAGCAACCTTGTTAATTCATCTCTTATCTGAGGACTTAAATCTTTTCCAATTTTAACCATTTTACTAGGGGAATTCTCATCTATCGCAATCTCGACTGTTTCACCAACAGGTGAGAACAAGGGATCCCTGGGAATGTCGATGATGCTACTGGGGTCTATCTGAATGACTTCGTTGACAGATTGAGATTCATTATCTTGCTTCTTATGCATGACGGTAGTAAAGTAGCATTGTCTTGACACCGCTTGGTCCCCACACATCTCTCCCACTCCAAACTCCGTCGGGAGTTTCATCTTCAAATGGGGAATCGACGTAATGGCTTCCAATTCCGAGATTGTCGTTCGACCTAGTATGGCATTGTGGCTTGAGTTTGCACTTATTATGTAGAACTTAACTATTTTCCATACTTGGCAAGGTATCGTGCCGAAAAGCACCGACAAGTCAATTGTTCCGACCACTTTTACCTCATTACCCGTGAAGCCATAAAGAGGCGAATGGGTATTTTCTAGCTTTCTATCCCCTGTATCCATTCACGCTAAGGCGTGATGATAGAGGATGTCAACGGAACTACCATTATCGACAAGGATCTTTTTTACTGTGTTAGTGCCGATTTTGTCGGTGATAACCAGCGCATCTTGATGACCTCTTATGATATGTGGAGCATAATCCTCGTCCGAGAAGGATATGACGAGAGATGGAGATGGTTTGTATCTCTTGGGATATTGAGGATTAACGTTACACACCTCTCGGGCGTATGACTTACGAGAGTTGTTTGACATGCCTTCGACGGCATAACCCCCGAAGATTACATTGACTACTCTGTCGTCTTGTCTTTGATGAGTCTGGCCCTGTCCTTCCATATAATGGACGAAATGGCCTTTTTTAATTTTGGATTCAATGAGATTTCTTAGTTGGTATCATTGTTGTGTAGTGTATCTCGTATCTTCATGATAGTCACAGTACCGAGAACTCGGAGGGCGACTCGGCTTCATCGGCCTCGGGGGTTGAAAGTCAGGTTTTTTCTTTAAGATTGCCAAGATCATTGCGACTGTGAGTTTGGTAAACTCTTTATCTTTTCTGTCACGAGGCTGCCATTTTCTATCTGAAATAGACCGTCGCTGGTATTCCTGACCTCTCGGGGATCGATGTTCTTCATTTCCAACATCTCTTCTCGGTGGTGAACGTCGAGGGAATTTAGAGTTATATCTTCGCGGTCTCGGGGTCCGGGGACTATGTGTTCTTGACCTGTCATACTTGTAACTAGAATGTCACAGAGATCTTATACTACCCACTGCTTCTTGGAGTGTTATTCGGTGTTCAATAATTTGGAATGCCGCATGAAAATGTTGGCGATGTTTTTCTATGAGTTCTTCTAGTAAAATGTCATGTCGGCTTCAATCAATGCCTGCTGCTAAATAATTCACCGCCAAAGGCTCCTCTAGGTTTGTTATCTCAGATATAGCTTGACGAAAGTGACTTAAATAGCTTCTCAGGGATTCGCTAGGCCTTTTACGCATCGTAATCAAAGATGCCGTGATTTTTCCCCCTTTTTAGTTGCTTGAAAATCTTGTCTGAAATTTAGACTTCAATGTAGTCCAAGAGTCGATTGACCTAGATAGGAGATTGTTATACCAACGTAGGGTTGTGCCTTGTAAGCATGTAAAGAATAATTGGAAATAGGCGACTTCTGAGTGTTCGTAAAATGCCATTCGACCATCAAAGGTGTTAAGGAAACCCGATGGGTCGGTTGATCCATCAAATTGGTCGAGTGTCGGGGTTTTTAGAGTCGTCTATCTTAGCTTTTTTGATGCTGAGAGAGAGGGGGCTTTCCACCGGGGTTTCAAACGTCGATTGAGTTCGAACCAGGTCTTGCAACTGAGCCATATCTTCCTGCATTTTCAGGAACTTCTCCTGTGATATCGAATATGTTGACATCGACCCTTGCGGAGTTCCCCCTGAAGAGACTGTCTTGGGGCGTCGGGGTTTTGAATATATAGACTCAGTAGAAACCTCCTCTTCATCATAATAGTAATCCGCATCATCCTCCGAAAGCTCCACATAACCAAGTTCCTCATCACCACCTTCCTTAATTGATGCTTGTTTTAACTCTTGCTGCAAACGTTGAATTTCCCTTATTTTCTGCAGCTTCACCTCTAGTCTTTGGGTTTTAGCCTCTAGCATCTTAAGTTCGTCATCCGAACCTTCTACACCCTCTGTCTCTTTCTCTCATAAGAGCTTCTTCTGCTTCAACTTTTGTAAATATAATCTAGCATCACTGGAGAGCACCTGCTTTCCCTTTTCTGTTAAAACACGAGAACGAGTATCCCTGACGACCCTCCTCTTATGTTTGATTGGTGATCTCTGTGCCTGAGATCCCTCAGGTGGGGGGTTTTCCTCCATCGGAAACAATCGTCTTGGCTTGAGGGTCGACGGTACTTTATCATTTTCTGCTGGAGCAACAAGCTCTGATTTTTGAACAGTTTGGATCTCAGTAGTGTTTGCACATTTTTCTGGATCTGCTTCTTCAATAATCATGTTGGAGTATCAAATTTAAGAGCTCCTTCTAGTGCCAAATGATGACCCTAAATATGAGCCATATTTATGTGAGGAACAATACTCTTTATTGATACTTATTTTTCCAACCTCCTTCAAGTAGGGCAATTAGTCTATATTTATAGGGAGTCTTTAATGGGCTTTTCCCTTTACAATTGGGCCCCTATTGGGCTTTTTATTACAAACTTATCTATTAAAGTCTTAATATCCTAATTGGGCCTTTATCGGGCTTTTTATTACAAACTTATCTATCAAAGTTCTATCTATTGGCCTTTTTCTTTTGCCTTTATTCCCGGGTCCAACACTACAGTCTTTGAAAAGGTTATAATGACCTCCCATCAAATGAAACAGGGCATTTACTTAAGGCGGAGAAGAAGAATATAAAAGCTCAAACTTGCACCAACAAAAAAACATGGCCGAATTAGGAAACAACACCACTCCCGGCATAGATTTTAAAAAGATTAAGTGCTCAAACTTTTGGATATTCAGTCACAATAGTTCAGCTTATCTCCAACACTATCATTTGAAATGTAACCATTAACAGATATTCAGTCATTTTTCATTATCTAAATTACTCGAAAAATTTGCAATGAACGTACACAAATTAGAATGCATGTTATTCCCATGTATTGGGCACACCAATAATCTTGCACATCTTGACATACATAAAAATTAAATGTGAAAAGTTGAATCGTTCCCCTAAGAACACTCATACAATCTGGTTATATGCTAAATACTTTGGATATGGTAATTTACATGCATGTAATTTGTACGAAAATGACATGCACTCAGACTTGATCGACGAGACTTTATATCCAAACAAAAGTATCATCAGTACTGCTAAGAAGATCATAGATATTTCTTTGATGTGCATTCGGTCACCAACTTCTGTGAGGCCAGCAATGTCAGAGGTAGTTGTTTTTCTTATAATTGACATTTCCTTCCAGCAAAAATCACTAGAAAACCCACGTTATTCTAGTTAGAGAACAATATGTACATAATTCTAAGGCTTATTAATATTTTGGCCCTTAAAGTATATGTATTTGTACTCATAACCCCCCGACTGTACCCTTTGACCCCCAAAATATGTACATTTTGCTCTTTTTACCGTCACAGTAAAAAATCGGAGGGCAAAAAAGATATTTAATCTCCGATGTAATGCCCCCAAATATAGGGTCAGGAATCTGGGTCGTCACGCCATCCTTCACTCATGTGTAACCTGTATTGATTCAATAATCCAACCGACCCCAATCTCATGCACACACACAAGTTATAGCCTTAGAAATGATGTACAAAATGTAATATTCTTTTATTACACTAAAATGTACTTTACAGGATCTTAAACAATTATTCGTAACCTCTACATGAAGTTACAATAATTACTACTAACATCTTGTACCTCTCTGGATACTCTGGTCCACCTGAGACAAAGCTGTAAGGGATTCTCCCCACAATTTCAAGTGACTAAGTCCCATGCCGGCATACTGGTAATCTGTTGTATTGTGTCATTTAAAAGAAAGCAAGAGTGAGCTATAATGCCCAGCATAATAATGTACAGTATGAAATGACTGTATGATAAATTTCAGTAAAACATCATATATATGATATTTATGTTTTATTCAAAAATAGTTTTCCTTGGTGATACACACCTTCTTTTGAAAACAATTCTTTAAGGGATTTATTATCCTATAAATACCTTAATGGTAAACCCAGCACCTAGTCTTGGGTTACGGTATTGCATCACAATTCTAATAAGAAGAATAGGACATTCGTTGGAGCCACCGCATACGATGATCAGTCGTACTACGATAAAAGTAACCTTTTCTACTAGTAGAAGGACGACACCTTCATATCCCGGTTATCACCCTTTCCGCATACAGGCTATGTGTCCCCATTTCGGGTATACACACACTTCGCAGGTCCTTAGGTATATATTATACCGTCTCCTACGGTACCAGTACTTGGATCCTACCCCTCCCTTGTCCTTTAGGAAATCCTATCATATTTCGAGAACTCGAACCACATCAAAGTTCCCCCAAGCGTTTTGCTTGTTGATAGGTATAACTTTACTTCATATATATATGTACTTCCGAAATTTTTTGGAGGAAGTACTAAGGATGTGAGTTGACCGTTTTCAATAGATAATTAAATAAGGGGGGAGTTTCTCTTTGAAACTATATTCAAAATATTAAAATAAGTCGAGATGACATTTTTCGACGATTCGAAATTATTCAGATGATTTTCCAAAAATCAGAAAGTATTTTAAATCTGGTTTTATGATTTTTAAATCATAAATAAATAAGTAAATATTAATAGGTAAATAATTAAACCTTGAATGAGTTTACTTGAAAAGAATATTTGAAATAATATTCCTCAACTAATTTATATTTAAGTAATATAATAATCTTTAATATTTAATCGAGTCTGAAATAAATATTCACTGGAGAATACTTCTCCCATAATAAATGAATAGTAAATAGATATTTATTATTCGAACGATAAAGTATAGTTGAGGGAATGCGATCTTTGAAAATCGTTTTAATAAAAGTTCGAGGTGTTTAGTATTTCGTAAATGGACGTTGAGTCCCTTGAAACATAACTACTATGGACTTTAATCGTCCTATAAATATCACCGGAATGATTCCCGGGTTTTTATTTTATAAAAACAAAACTGACTGACTCTCGGTCTTACAACTTATACATCACGCTCTACTATAGCGCTAATATTATTAATTAAAACACCTCCGGAATACTTCCGGGTTTTCATCATTTTTTATCGACCGATCCTTGGTCTAGATCATATACGTATCACGCTACTCGCTAGCGTTAATATTTTCAAATATAAACTCCTCCGGGATACTTCCGGGTTTTTATAACTTACACCGACTGACTCTCGGTCTAAATATAACATTTCGAACTCAGTATGAACATATACTAGAAATTATCAACAATTGAGTAATGTAATACATCTCAAACTTCGTAAAACAGTTTAAAGCAATCTCATGTATATATCACAGTTTTGTAAAATATTCACAACACAAAAGTTCTTAAAAGGTAGGGTTTGAAAACTTTCCTGAGTATCTTGAGGTGGAGGATGCTCTAGGTTCCTGCTCGAAAATCTATAATCATAAACACAAGTCGTTTTGTTAGGTCCCGTTCTAATTTACGGCTACCCGCACTCATGCGCTAATCATTATGCACCCTCTCAACCTATATTATCCCTATTATTTCTTTAAGTCCTTATTCACATTATGGTCGCTTCCTTTTTCAAAGTATCTTAAGTCCATTTTCATTTTCATCGTCGGCTCCGCTTATGGATTCTACGATTTCTAATCGCGCGGTCTCGGCTCCGATATTTTTATAAAATTTAAAAATAATTATTTTCATTTGAAATCTTTATGGAAGTTAGGAAACTCAATTTAATACTCTCTGTAAAATATTCATGATTTATGAACATTTTTAAGTCGATCCTTTTTATTTTCAAAATTCGTTATTTGTAGCAGTTTTTGTCGCGTAAATCACTTTTAGTAAAACGGCCATAACTTTTGATCCGTAAATCGGAATCAAGCGATTCAAGCGCCTAAACGATCCTTATAACATTTTATATCATAATAAAGGGTTATTTTTTAAGAAACTACAGTTTAAATATTCGGGAATTTCTGCAGAAACTTAAAGTTACGTTTTGTTCGTTTTAACGAGATTACGGTTATGATCAGAGTTTCGTATGCCCTAAATCATTATACTACCACCAACAATCAACACATCATCATCAACACACTAACTCATCTCAAGAACACCATGTTTTTGAGGCAACAACAATCAACCTTAAATCTACTTAGCTAAACATCAAGATTACCACAATACTCCCACCAAAACTATGTGTACAACTTCATACTAAAAGGATCTTGAACTTAAATATTAAATAAAGTTGGGTCAAAGATTTTTACCTTTCTTGAGATCTTGAGATTTGTTCTTGATGATTGTGAAGTCTTGGAAGTGCTTAGTATGGTTTTTGGAACGTAAAACAAACATCAAACTCAAGAAACCAAAGAAGAGTTACTATTCATACTATTCATTATCAACTTTCTTGATTTTATTTCACCCATAAAACCTTGATAAAAAGAGCTCAAATATTTATCTTACCTTAGTTTAGTTGGTAGGAAGCTTGAGAATTAATGGGAGGATTTATCTATGGCTAGAGCTTGAAGTTTTGATTTTGATTTCTTTGTTTAATGTGAAGGGCCGAATGGGAGAGTATATGGGAGAGGGAGAGAGTTTTTGTGGTTGCTTCTTGGTTGCTTCTTGGAAATAATGAAAGTGGTATCTTGTATTGATTTTTATTCTCTAGTTTATATCCTAGGATTTGATATATGTTGGCAAATCTTAGACAAAAACTAGCTAGCCTTTGGTAGATTACAAGCTAAGCCACTTGTTTAGCTCCATAGCTCACTATTTGGTAGCCTTGGTTGATCATCCGACACCTTAGCTCACTATTTGATAAAGTAACCATGGTTACTTTCCTACCATGGTTAGTTAGTGCGTTACGTTTATTTAATCGTTTACGCGTTCGCTCGGTCGCCTAAACGTTTTCGTAATACTTTCTTGTAAATGGTTCGGGACGTAATTTCTTTCGTATTTATTCCTTATGTTTTGAATTATCATACTTGGATATAAATCTGTAGGGTTTTAAATTCGTAATTATATTGTGATTCCCGTAATCCTCGATGATTCGTAAATATGGTCATTTTTCAAAGTTCTTTTTCTTCGAAAACTAATAGCCTTTACATATACTCATTTGGTACGTATAATCATAATATCAACTTCGAATCTCATTTTCTCATGCACAACATAGTGTGGGCCAAAAAGTTTTTCCCGTCTGTCAGGGTTACTATTCATTTATCGTTTTAGAAGGTTTCAAAAATTCAAGTTATTATATTACTATCCATAAAGGTCTGTTACCGATGTCAAAAATTTGGGTTCTTACATCCGAGTTGTACCGTTATAAGAGTTAAAAGGTACATTTATAATACTTTGAGAATGAAAAGATACACCGTAATATTTAGGGGTTTACCTAAATGCACTTTAAAGTTGAACATAAAAAAACATTTGATAGCTTGAATAGGAAATTCCTTTTTGACGCTCTCACTTGGATGGGGTTCAGCGTTATTTATAGATTAGATAAAGTTCTGTGTTACCACTCCATCCTATTCGATTAAATTGAATGAATCTCTGGTTGGTTAGTTCAGTAGTAAAGCTGGTCCCCGTCAAGCAGACCGCCCCCCCCTATTTATTCGTCATAGCTATGGAGGTTTTTACTGCATGCTTAAAGGATAAAACATCTTCTCCAGATTTTGAGTATCACAGAAAAACTGAGTTTGAGACTATTAGCCATCTTACCTTTGCATAAGTTATTTTACCATATGGTGATGTAATATCTCTGGTCTTATTCTGAATGCAGCAAAAAGTGAATCATTTTTCAGCAATGTCCCGATCAGAGATATTCATAGAGTTCTCTCTGCTACAAATTTTACATGGGATGAGCTTCCAGTGCGTTATCTAGGCATCCCTCTTATTACTATGAAGCTTAAAATGTCTGATTGTCAACCTTTATTGAACAAACTATGTGATCGAGTTCAGTGTTGAACTACAAATCTTTGAATTAAGGAGGATGTCTTCAGCTTATTAGACCGACATTATATGGCATTCTGGGTTGTTGGATTTAACATTTGTTTCTGCAAAAAGGTTTACTTCACTTAGTTCAGACTACATTTGCTATTTTTCTTTGGGGTGGAAGGATGACCGGTAAATGTATGCATAAAGTCGCTTGGAAGGAGGTTCGTTTTCCAAAAAAAAAGGCGGGCTTGGTTTAAAAGACTTAGTGGAGTGGAATAAAGCTGCAATGATCTTTCACCTCTGGAGGGTTATTCAACCTTCTTCAAATTCTCTCCGGTTAAAATGGTTCAAGAGTAAGTATTTTGCGTAGGAAAGGTGTCTGGACACTCAAAATTCTATTGTGCCATGACCCTTGTTTGACAAACTCAGCCCCTTCATCTCTTTTTGACACTAGAATTATTCCTGTTCTGAGATCACACACATTATGGCAAGAATCAGCTCTATAATAGGATATAACCAGTGAATCTAAACCCTTACAATCATATTTTTGTTATGGTATTTCGAGCAATTGTTAAAAATGCCCCTTTGCATCAACAAGATTTCATTACCTAGGATGATTTCAAAGTTAATATATCAGCAATCTAGAATTTTGTTTGACACCCTTTAGCCATTCCAAAATGTTCTATTTTGCTGTGGCTTGCTTTTAAAAATCATTTGCTCGCTAAAGATCATATGTAATGATCTTCAGGCACTTTTTCTTACAATCTATGGGTTCATACTCAAATTATACAATGATCTCTGGGTATTGGAAATTTCTTGTTTTAATGCTATAAAAAATAATCTATATGCCAAATAAATAACTGTTAGCCTTGAAGTATACATTTTTACCCTTAAAGTACAAGAAATGTACCTTTTTTTTTTTGCTAAATTATGTATATATCAACAAAGAACCAAGAAACAGCAGGGATCAACCCTATGCTCTATGACAGGCCATAGAGAGGGAGCTATCTATAGCCAATCTCAGAAAAAAAAAGATTGGAGATAGAAAGCAAAGAGAAAAGCAAAAACAAGAAACCCTACTACAATCTAGTGCAGTGAGTAAAATCAGGTCTACTATCTAAAATTGTGGAGAACCAAACCGAAGTGCCAAGCCTGGCAACAAAGTCTTTCTTAATACCTTCCAGCAGCTTCCTAGGGCCAAAGACTCCCATTCCATGAGCTCTTGCATTACGCTCACGCCAAATATGGTAGCAAAAAATTTGAGCCACACAAAGGACCAAGGTGCTCTTAGATGTATCCTGGAGTTGAACAAGAAAGCTGATAAAATTATTCCAAGAATCCCCATGTATGACAATACCAAAAGGTTAACCCTTATAACCGTACAACTCAAGGATCAAATGCCTTTTTACCCCTCTGATTTTTTACTGTCTCGGTAAAAATGGATAAATGGTAAGAAAATACATATCTTGAGGGTTAAAGGGTACGCTCGCAGAGTTCAGGGGTTCACGGGTACAAATGCATATACTTTAAGGGCCAAAAGGTTAATAAACACAATTTTAATAAAGAATGTAGTTTGTAATTTTTCGAGTTTCTAAGTTTTTCTTAACAATAATAGCTAAATGTGCAACTATGTTTTACATATTTTATTATTTACTATATTATAATCTTGTCGCAGACCAAATTTATTATGACTTATTTTCATTTGTATAATATTTTTTAATAATAAAGAAAATCCTGCTACACTTTTTCAATTATAAAAAGGCGTAATGATCTTTTGGCCCCTAAAGTATAGGTCGTTAAACCCATCAGCCTCAAATGTATGAAGTCATTTTAACCCCCAATGTATAAGATTTCGTACCCTTGAACCCTTCTTACCATTACCGGTATAAATCGTAGGGGCAAAAAAGATTTTTGTCCTCCTAGTTGTACGGTTATGGGTTAGGTACATTTCACATACCTTGAGGGTGAAATGGTAAACTGTAATTACTTTAAGGGTTAACAGATATGTATGAATTATTTTATGAAATTTATATATAGTTTTTTTATATAAACTAGTTTGGAGTTTGGAATAATAACAAAATAATAAGGATTCCTAAAAGTAAATAGCACTTCTAAACAAGGGACCATCTAACAGTTTAATTATATTAAATATATTTACCTAATTGTATAATTTAGAGTTTGATAACCTATTTTTCAAGTTGAGTTTGAATTTAATGAACAAATAGTCATTTAACATGCTAATCAACGTTAATTGTTAATAAAATAATAGCTTATTGATAGAATCTAAAAATTCGTTAAGAATAGAATTCTCTAAAATAGAGACAGGGACCGTAATCATCATATCTAATTATCGAGATTAAACCAAAGGCGGAAGCGTACCTGAATCCATAAGCCTATAATTGTAACGATATCTAAATCTGAATAATATTCTTGATTATTGTCTTCCTCAACCAAGTACTCCTTAGGGTTTTCTCAATGGCTCTCTCTGATGGGTAGAAGATAAGTCGTTATGTGTACTTGATATATTGGGGATTATAACCCTTTTATATACTACATAATTAAATCTCTCATTATAATTTAATTGGGCCTAGTATTAGGTACCGCATTAGGTCCATACAATAAATTAAAATCTAATTGGGTTTCTTATTCGATCACTTAATTTAACCCAATATAATAAATAGCAAATATAATTGATATATTTAAATGTAGCCCATAAAATAATAATTATTATTAAAATAATAATAACAATCTCCCACTTGGGCTTCATATGAATCCAGAATCAATTATACTAAAACTTTAGTGCGAAACTTTATGCTATTTATCGTCCTTAGATTTTACCAAAATAATTCGGTCCGTCTACTATATATGCATGAAATTCTGGCGGCATTCGTCACAAACTTTACGTGACTAAACCTTCCAGGGTCACCACAAAAATATATTCAACGACATGAATCAATGCATGGATACGTGGCATGGAAATTGCATATAATGTGATCTATATAATGTGTATTTCCAACTAGTCCTTAATCAATTTCTAACGAGATTGATTCCAATTTTCTCAACTCAATGTTAAACCACAATAAGAAAATTGAACAAAAGTAGAGTGACATTTAATAAAATTCCATCAACTGTATTCTGCAGAACATAAACAACTCAATGTTTATTACATAAAATACCAAAATACAAACTCCCACTAAACCAAAGTATCACACAAGGTAACACCCATATGAGCAGTATGCTCGTGAAAGACCTTAGGTGTTAACGCCTTAGTGAGCGGATCCGCAATCATGGAATTAGTGCCAATGTGTTCTATTGAAATTTGTCCACTCTAAATCTTTTATTTAACAACTAGGAACTTAATATCTATATGTTTTGAATCTGTAGTGCTCCTATTGTTGTTTGAATACTCCACTGCCAATTTATTATCACAAAATATCTTTAATGGTATTTCAACGCCATCAAGGTACGCAAACCAGTGACAAAGTTTCGCAGCCATAAAGCTTGATTGGATGCCACAAAACATGCTATATATTCAGGAACACCCCCAAATCCGGGGTCGGGGATTCGGGTTGTCACGAGTTCCATTTCCCTTATCAATACTTAATCTTAACAATCAACCAACTACTGAGTACTGTGACACCACAATATACACACACACACACACCACAAGTTATAGTCTCAGAGATGAATACAAAAAATAACACAAGTCATTTTATTCCACAATTATAAACCATTACACCTTAAAAGGGTTTCTGAATAATTTACATATTCCTTGCCATTATTACAATTCATAAAGATACATAAGTCTGGTACATCAAAAGTTGAAAGCCTAGCCCATTGGTAGTTCCTACCTCAGCTACAGCGACATCAACCCCTATAGGAAACTGCGGAACGTTTCCTATCCCCTCGCGAATTGGGAGCTTGGTCTTGTTCATCTTGTCTATCTGATATTGTGTGATGAAAGAAGAAAGCAAGGGTGAGCAACAAGCCCACCAAAATAATATGTATAATGATTTACAATATGTGAGCATCCTCATAGTACTCATTAAAGTCTTGGTCAAAAAGAAATGAACCAAGTTTGTTATCTTAACGCGACCAAGTCACAAAATATTCAGTATATAAGTATATATACTTTTCATAATCTTTGAAATCCTCTGCCATGCATAATATACACAGAGTTCGAGTTTATAACTGTATAAAAATATCGTTGCAAGGTGATCTCATATATCTAACCTTGTCTCAACGTTTTTCTGAAAACCTTTGTCATTCATACGATAATCATTAACTAGATATAAGTTGAAAAGATGAAGTTACAAGATACTCCAATATACTTATATCTTTTTCAGAATCCTACTTGAACTACCACCGTTCAAGGTATAAATAGTTCATCCCATAGATGAAGCTACACGATAAAACTTGTATAGAATTAATCTTTGAAATATCATCAAAATGAAATGAAGTTACGAGATACTTCATTTGATGAAAACATCAGTTTGAAAACTCGACCCTGCCAACACTCAACAATCGCCCAGCCGTAGCCTTTCTATCGAAGTGCTCTGGGTAGTGCTGTAGAAATATCCAATTGGATGATGAACTCATTACGGGAGTTTTCCGCTCCAGGAAGACCACTTACGATGATCAGTCGTAGTAGTGCAACCCCACCATTTTCTACATGTAGAGGAGAACCTGTCGGATTTACTTGTCAACCGAACACTGGACTCCTAAGGAATGGACCGTCTTAGCGGAACTTCCAGGCCATTTGGGCCAATATAATAAGGCTAGGCCGGCACCACTCGACCACTTACGCCACTCCTAGTTCAGATGAAATCCATGACCCTGAAACGTAAAGCTCGTTCTCCCTTTCCCCAAGTAGAAACTTGTTGATACGGCTCCACTAAGAACTCGTATCTAGTTGGAAAGAAAAACTCACCGATATTTCCCAGGCGATGCCTGTTAATGGATTAACTTGTTCCAAATATTTTACTTCCCGAGTGTTGGGTAAGTAATCAAAAACTCTTTTATCAAAACACCAACCTTGTTCCGAATATAAAATGCACCACAGAGCCGGATCCCTCAGGTTTTGAGTGAGTATTTAAATCCCCTTCGAAAGGAAGATCTTAAATATATATAAAATGAGTTTTGGGATCCGCCCTAACCTTTAAAAATCATTTTGAAGACTCGAAAACATTTTTAAGAATGTTTGGAGTAATGCTGATTTAATAAAATAAATCAGTCCCAATATATTAGAAAATATCTAAATATTATTGTTCAAATAATATTCCCATAAAGGATGATCTTTTTAAATATAATCGAAGTAGAAGTTTTAAAACTTATACTTGAAATGAATAATAAATAACCAAAGATATACTTATACGAAAGTACTATCTTTATTTGAATAATCAAAAGTAAGTTTGATTATCGACACATTATTCTTTAATAAAATAAAAAATATTAATTAGTAAATAATCGGAGTCATAAGTCCTCGAATGAATATTCAAAATAATATTCATTAAATAAAATGAATATTAGAAAATGTTCACCTTTGGGTCCCTTATACTAAGGGTATACACAACTACTGTTTATCTCTAGCATAGGTATTATGCAACTATAAGCATTGAAATCAATAGATAGATAACAAGATTACGAAACAGACATGCATATATATACCATATCAGCATGCTTCAATATATCAAAAAATTTGCTAATTAACCAACATGCATCTATCACAAGATAATGCATATACAAATATACATTACAACCACAGTATAACGGGTAGAAAACTTTCCTGAGTGCTCCCGGATAGACTTAAGCTTAGAGTGGGTCCGATAACCTATGAATAATAACATAATTCGGAATTAAACCCCGATCGCTTAAGAAACTAGACTTTAACCAATTGAACCCTAACGTTCGCTTTTGCGCTTAACAATTCACATAAGTCGCTCGAGTACCCTCGGCTCCACCATTTTTAATAAATTAACCATTAAGAATTTTAAGGCAATTCTTTCGTGAGTACCCTACCAACTGCCTAATCCACTTTACATAATTGATTCATACTCCAATTAGTCATTTAAGGGCCTTAACCAAGGTTTCAAAGTAAGGAGAGGGGTAATGGTTCGTTCGCGAAACGCCGTTACTTAAAACGGTCATTTCTCCTAAACCGTACATCGGATTCAAGCGAACCACATATCAAAACAAAACTTACGACATAATCTAACTAAACATGGAAAAGTCGAAGATTCAATAGTTAGCTCTCTGTCTTGAACATTAAGAACAAGCAGTTGTATGAAATTGGGCATTACGACTGCTATGTTTACGCGATTACCAAGTTTTAAACCACTCCAAACAACCACCATTCAACTCACAACCAACAATACAACCAACCCTAATCCAAACCTTACTACATCAGTCCCCAAACCTCAAGATTTCCAATTTATACAACCCCACACATGAACTACTAGCTATACTTAAGTTTCATTAACTATAAACAAGATTTCAACATCCAAATCACTACAAATCCAATCCACTCTAAACACACAAGCATCATGCTTCTCATTTACTATAACCATCAAAACCAGCTTAATACTCAAATTAAAGTTAGGGTTTGGAGGTGTTATACCTTCCTTGGAGTGATTAGAGTAGCTAGGAAGTCTTAGGGAGCCTCCTACAAGCTTGATCTTTCCAAAGAAATCAAGAACACAAAGTTAGGTTTTGAAGTTTCTAAAAGTCAGATTGAAAGAACTGTCAAAACGAGGGTCTTTCCATGCTTATTTGGACGAGACTTGTGAACAAGGGTTGTAGGCCATCTCAATACCTTTCCAAAGAGCTATAGAACATACTATTTGAGTGAGTATTGAAGGAGATATGGTAGTTTGAAGTTGCTGCTCTGGTTTTGCCCGAGAGCTTTTGTTCTTGGAAAGCAAAAGTCAACTTCTAATTTGTGTTTTGTGTTTTTGATTTGTTTTGATTGGTTGTTTCCTTTTGTTTTGCTTAATTACCTTTTAACCATGGTAAAATTTGTGTGGCTTGTAATCAACCAACAATCCCTCCATTTGTCATGCTTATGTCACCATGTCTATGTCATCCATTTGCCACATGTCTCTTCCTTGTGGTTTGATGATGTCACAATCCTTGGCTTCTTGTACAAGCTTGTCTCTTGGTCGCTTATTTGTTTTACGGTTCGCTTAACTTTCGTTCTCGTTTATCGTTTGAGAGATCATACCCGGGATCTTATTACTTGGGTTCCCCTAAACCCTTTTTAATAATTTATATTCCTTTTATGATCCTCTCTTATAATCCTTGAATTTAAATCCTTTTAATCATGTTACCTTATACCCAATTCTTTCGGTATCCTGTGGATTTTTGGAAAAAATCAAAGTGTTCGAATTTGGATTCTGACGATCTTTACATACACTTATTTACTTTATGGAGTACTAATACGATCTTAGAATTTCCATAACAGCACTCCTATATAGCGTGTTCTGATAATTTTCCTTAATCAGCATCATCAGAAAAAGTTACTATTCATCCGTGTTCAAAAAAAAATATTCCAAAAATTGGGGTTACTACAGTCTCCCCTCCTTAAAAGGATTCCGTCCCGGAATCAGATAGAAAATGAATAGGGATGCTCTCTTAGCATTGCACTTTCTAAGCCTCAAGTAAATTTTCCCACATTGTGGTTCTACCACCAAACTCTGTCTAGTTTGATAACCCTTCTCCTAAGCACTTGTTCCTTTTCGATCTATAACCCTTTCTGGTTGCTCCATATAGGTTACGTCTGGTTGCATGCCTATGCGCTCATATGCCCCTATTTGTCTGGCATCCGAATTATACTTCCTTAACATTGATACGTGGAACACGTTATGAACTTGCTACATGTTCGAGGGTAGGGATAGCTCATATGCTAACTTCCCAATACGTCTTAATATATCCAAGGGTCCAACAATTCGTGGGCTTAGCTTTCCTTTCTTTCTGAACCTCATCCATCCTTTCCAAGGGAATACCTATAACAGCATTAGGTCCCCTACTTCCTATTCTTTGTCCTTTCATGTCAAATCAACATACTTCTTATGTCCATCTTGGGCTACTACCAGCCGTCCTCTGATTAGATCTATTATATCCTTGATCCTTTGGACTACTGCGGGTCCGAGCATTTTGCGCTCTACAATCTTCATCCTAACATAAGGGAGATCGCATTGTCTTCCCTCAAGGATCTCATAAGGCGACATCTCGATAATGACATATGATCTATTGTCGTAAGAAAACTCAATCCACGATAAATGATCATTCCAAATTATTTCAAGTCTATTGTACAGACTCTCATCATAGCTTCTAACATTATAGCTTTTGCTTCACAATACTCCTTCTTTTCTGGTTCGTAAGCGTTACTATCTTCCGTACAGAATACTATTCTAGATATACCTTTACTCGCTAGAGTTTTATAACCTTTTAATAAATGCGTCAACCTTAGTATCACGAATGCGTTTCCATTCCGAATACCACCATACTTGGTACCACTTCATCTCTAGCTGCCTCCATCTTCGAAAGCTTGGTCCTTCGTGTTGAAGTAAAAGAATTTATTGAGAGATCACTATGATCATGAACACTTGTTCTATTGCATAGTTAGTACAGAAGGTGGCCAGCCTTTAGTACTTGACAAGCAATTAAACAATAGATGGTATCCTACTAGGCTTCTATCACACAGATAGATACTCATTCGGCAATACCTCCCCTTCTGGAAGGGTTGTTCTTCTCAGCTTATATGAAATAAAAAGGAGAGAAAAGAACGAATTGAAGAGAATTGTATATATATAAAATATACTGCCACAAAATATCTGGCCTGGAATCTACCTCTGAACTATAGAGGTTTGTCATAGGAGAACAAAACATATACGTATATATATCAACATCAAGTATTATAGCATCGCATTACACGTGCTTAAAGATTATTTTTTTTTGCTATTCCGTTCATCATTCTACGGACCCATGCTCTTGCTCGAGCTCATAAACACTCACCTTTGAAATTCCCTCAACATTGAAAATCGAATCTGGGATTTCGTTCTAGACATCATCGTTATTAGAATTCTATGCTTCCATCGCAACCTTCCTCGTATAGTTATACGACTCTCTATTGATAAGAAGAAATAAGTATTCAATAGGTAGATAATCGACTTAATTAGCCTATCAATGATAACTTATACATCACCACAACCCGATTAGTGGTACTTAATCTCAACATCCATTCCAATACAACTCTCACGGTTGTAATTAATCGGCTCATTACCCGAAGAATCATTCCTGCACTACTAGGGTCCACCATTGACCTACTGTAGTCATTCATTTTCCATGAAGTCTTAATAGCTAACCATACGGAGTCCATACATCTCGTATCGAATTCTTCTAAGGAGGTAACATGATCACCGTTCATGATTCATGAAGAACACTCCTGAACTTGACATACATATGACATGAAGCAGATAAAATTGCAGAAGAGTTTCAATGAAGGCAACGATAGCAGGTTAATACCATTATTAACCATATTTCTTTACTGGGAGACATGAAGCTCAAAGGTTCATTTAGTCCTTTCGTAACATGCTCCTGGCTTATCTCAAGATAGGACCTTCTAAGATAGAAAGCCCGCTCACGATGATTACATGAATTAAATCTTTACCAAACTACTATTACAGTTGAGTACCGCACAGTCATCAGAAGGAATGTCAATCTTTCACACCATAATACAACCTTCACGGAATTAACCATTATCACTGTATTCCTCTAGCACGAGCGCCGATAATTATCCTCTTACACTTAAAGTGTTGGCCACCTCTTTATCCTTTCCTGATAGTAAAATTTCCTTACAATCAATGTCATTTTAACCACCTCCAACTAAATTTTCTACCTCATTTCAATCACTGCTTATGTGAAAATGCTTCTCTTAAGTCCTGGTTGTAATATCCGGGATATATCGTGTAATTATTTTGCTATTAAATAATTATTATGTGTGTTCAGTATCTATTCTGTGAGTTAATTGTTAAATGTTATCTGTACTTGGATATTCAAAAATAATATTAATTGAGTATTTTAATTTTTATATGTCCAAAATAAAACATATATAATTGTCATATCTTCCTAATTATTTTTATGCTGATTTATGGATTTATAAGGATCATATGAAATTTATAAAATCTTTTTCCGAGTATTTAAAATCTATTTTATAAAAACGGGAACCAACTGACGTCAACCGTTGTTACATTTTTGGAACCCGAAACTCTTCCGAGAACTCCTTCTTAACCTAATTGTAATATTCCGATCATATTCCATGTTTCGACTTTTTCGATCCGGCGTACGGTTTGTTCTGCGCGGGTCCCGGCGCAACATTTTCGATATAATATTCGTTTCGGTAAATCAATAAAACCCGTATTTTCGATAAACGGGAGCTTTTTATTAAACTATCCCAATTATCACTTCGTAGTACGTGTAACCAGGCGCTGAGACCAAGACCACAGTACAAATTGTACTGATTTGGATAATTATCCCGAAAACCGATACCGTTTGGATCAGTTTTTATAAATAAACGTACCGTTTTATATCCGGAATGATCCAACGGGATACTAATTTTCCTTAATTATAAATAGCCTTTTACCGTATTTTATTTCGTATCAAAATCATTTGCAGATAGTTAATTTTATAATTTTCAGAGAAAAACCATAATTACATAAACTGTTCTAAGAATCAAACAGCAAAACGAAGGCATTACCAATCTCTGTTTTCAAAGCTTGAGTAACCAAAACGAAGGATTTGAAGTGTTCTATCAGATTCTGAGCTTTGTTTCACTGCAGAATCAAAGGTTTATTTTCTGGAAATTTATTTATTTTCGAATTAAATTTATTAAAAATATGAATTTTTGTTCGGATGATTGTTTGTATGATTTGATGACTGCATGTTGTAGAGCTTGTTTTCCTGATGATTTTGATATATTATACGTCTGATTTGGAGTTCAATAACATGTTCAAATTTGAGTTTGATTTTCGAATTTTAAAATTAGGGTTTATAACCCGTATGAATGTTCTTAATTGAAATTTGGGGGTTTCTTATTCTGGAATAGATTGATGTTGTGATATAGTGGATTGTGTTCTTTGTGAAATTTGCAATCTAGTCGTATAAGTTTCATGAATCACCGAGGTCTGTAGAGAAGGGAGTTGTCTTTTGAAATTTTCCGAAGTTCGCCGGAAACTGGAAAACTTCACGGCCAAATTCCGGCCAACTCAAGGATGATTAGAATGATTTGTTAGTATGGTTAAGTTCCTGGTGAATTATAGATGTGATCTGGAGGTGTTGGTGGGGTGAGGACGCCGGGAACGTGTTCTCCGGCCACCCCTGTATTTTCTGGCGACGGGGCTGGAAAATTACAGTTTAGTACCTATAATTTTGAAAACGATGCAGTTTGGTTCCTGAAGTTTCCAGACTTTGCAAATTTAGGATTCCTGTTTTAAAAATGTTTAAAAATCATATTTCCTATTTATTTTTATTATAAAAAATTCGTTTTTAATTTCTGAAAATTCTAAAAATTAGTATTTTAATTCCCAAAATTATTTTTAATTCAAAAATAAATATGAATTAATTAGTTAATTAATTTCAGTTAATTTTTAATTGATTAATTGGTTAATTAATTCGAAAATTAATTGATTAATTGATTTAAGTTAATTATTTAATTAGATTTAATTATTTAAAAATGATTTAAAAAATTTGAAAAATAGTTTCGAGCTTTAAAATATTATTCTAAATTATTTCCAAGGCTCAATAATTATTATAAAATTATTTCGGAGCCAGAATTGGCCAACCGAACCCTGTTTATTAACCCGAAATTGATCCAACGACCCGTTTTAATTCCGAAAAATGTTTTAAAAATCATTTTAAATACCTGAAAGCCTATTTATGACCCGAGACTTCTTTATAAATAATATATCATTGATTACGTGATGTATTATGTGCTATATGTGACTTGTTGATTGACTATCAGTCTATATATTCAGTATTTACTTGATTATTGCATAACTTTCAATCTGTTAATCGGATTTGGGTAAAACGAAGGGTAGATAGAAGTATGTGTTGAATAGAACTCTATGAGTCAATTATTGAGAGATGTTTATGATATGTGAGCAGAAGAGGCAAGGCGTAGGAAAGGGAAACAGGTAGTTGAGGAGTAAGACGATTGTGATTGGAAGCGAGTGCAGAATAGTAAGCTAGTACCAGGCAAGTGTTCTGAACTTTCTCGAGATATTGTAGTACTTGATAATCCTGTGATATTGCAAGTGCTTTGAAGCACAGAAACCTAAACCCCGATTCCAGTTATTGATCTTGAGCCATGAACCTTATTCTTTCTAGACCATTGATTGTTGTATACCCAACACGAACCTCAAGTATACGATACTACTCCACAAATACATGCAAACAAAATCCCAAACACTAAACTGAATTAATTATATACTCAAACATTGTATCCTATGCTTTGAAAGCCCAAATCTTTGAAACCCTGAAATGTTGATTTCTTTGTTATCCAATTCTTTCAATACCAGCATCCAAGCTTTTAAATTATCTTATTGATCCTTACAAGGATTGAAACCCTTTCACTGTTAAACACTCATTATTGTTAATGATTCTGATTATTGTTTATTATTGCTTATTCTGTTATTATGTTAGAATTGGATTGTTTTTATAAAATTATGGACCAGATTCGTGGTCAGACCATATAATGGTCAAGTTAGGCCAATGTGTGCCTTGGATCCAGTAGTTAGAGCAATGTTGTGTGCCTTGCTCGGGGTTAGTGCGTGACTGATCAGCAGCCTAACCTTGGTTTTTAAATTAAAAGTATAATATCCAATTCTAAATCATAATCCATTATTCACTTGATATCATAATCATGTTCACCTGATGATCATTATTCTCAGTTTTGTCATTGTGACTTGTTGAGCTAGTTAGCTCATTTGTTTGATGTTGTTTATATTCTTTCCAGCTAAAAAAGGAACCAGTTGGTAACGAGGATCCCCAGTCCAGCGTGAGAGCTAGGGGTTCAGGTTGAGAAAGCTGAGCTAGTAGGCTTCTTTTGGAATAATTTAAGTCTGTAAAAGTTTGTAATAAAGTTTAATACTCAGTTTGAGTTTGAATGGTTGGGATTTGAACGATATGTAATATAAGTAGATGTGTGGCTTGTGTGCATACTTTAACCTGTTGCGATCCGTGGTAGTTGGTAAATAGGGTTACTGCATATTATTGTTATCTTTATTATTGTTATAAGCAGGTTATAAATAAGATGTGTGTGTGTGGACCCCAAACTTCTGACCCGGGTTTGGAGGTCGCCACACTGGTGAGAAAAAAAATCTCCATTTTTCCATAAGTCATTGCCTTAGTCTTTAGATGTGAACATTGCCACGACTAACCCTCGATCATACTTAGGACGTCTCTTATCTTGGGTCCTTATTGCTTTAACAATTCTGACCTTCATTGGTTCAATCTATACTTCTTATGGTTTAACACGTGCCCCCTGGCATTATTATAATTACGCCATATTTCCTTCATCTAAATTCCTATTCTTGAGAACTTTGAATATTACCTTTCTCCTTGTAAGACCTCTAAGGTTATCGTTAAATCCTTCATCAGGTACACCCTAGGCACAGGGCATATCAAGATATCATTTACTAATACTAGAACCATTGTTTATACACTTCTGAAAAATTTCTCCACTGATCCTTAAAGGTTGTTGTTACATTAATCCTTTCCAATTCATACTGTCAAAACTCATGCTGTCCCTATTAAGGGTGAAATGCCAACCTTTATGCATTCCCCTAGGATTCATTTCAAGTTATTGAAGTTATATCCTTAATTTCACCTTTAAAAAGGTACTTTCATCCTTCCAGGGATAAATCAAGTCATATATCCTTGATAGATTATCTTATTTAATCATTCCCATCTCGATAGTCTATACCAAATTTCACAATAGCATCCTTATTCAAAATGAGGTCAATCAATATGGCCTCCAAAAGATAACAATGGTTATCTACTTTTCTTTCCTAATTTGGTAATGATCACATGGATGTTCTGGAAGATATTGGTCGTGTTCAACGTGAACTTCTTTTTAATAATTCCTCATTTACTTTTATTGTTTATCTCAACAGTCATCTCAATGTCGGGATGTCATTCATACCTGGTGTCTCCCTTTCTGGGTATCATATCACCGGTCTTACACTTCACATTCTTGAAGGTCACTTCCTTCATCTAATTTTTCCTAATTTCTTACTTTCTTGTCTCCTCAGTCTATCCGTGTCTCATTATTTATCCTTCGAACTATCCCAAGGTTTCCTCGAATCCTCCCAACTTACAGGGGATAAAATATATGTATCTCTTATGCCTTCAACCATCAATTTTAACTCATGGTGAATCACCCACATCCTGACGATTACATACTTTTCTATTTCTATTGCTACGAGTCTTTAGGGTTTCCTCATACCCAACTCCCCTATCATTCCTCAAACTCTATTGCCTTTATATTCCTTTCCACTTCAGTTTCCTTTTATTTATTTTCCTTTCTTTTACAATCATTTCATGAACCAACACAACATAAGCATTGATTTCAAACATCCCGTCATTCTGGATTCGTGTCCTCAGAATGAATCTTGATAATTTTTACAACTTAGATTCATAATTCATCATACTCGTCTGCCTTTGTTCTGGCTCTAAAGCTTTTACACTATCTCCATAACCTTGGGAAGTACTTTCCTGAAAACAATTGACTGAACTTAAATCAGTTTATTATAATCTCTTGCTCCGTGCCTTCCTTGGCCTTTCACTAGCGGGTGGCCTCTCTCTTAGGAGGGTAAGTGACAAAAACAGTCTTTTGTGATTCGTCAATCATTTAGAATCTCAAATTATTCTTATATTTCCTTTAGCCAGGCTCTTGCCTCGACTGGGTCGGCTTGTTCCTTGGAACTCTGAGAGCTTAGTGACTTAAAGGTCCTGAAAGAATTTCTCACCGTATTGTTTCCTCAGGGTGGTGGTTAGGGATAATAGTCTAAGTTCTGTCTAGAAAGGTCCATAAATTGTCGTATAGGAGTACCGTCTCGGGTCTCCTTTCCTTACTCGACTTCTGGTTCCTTAGTCTGAACATTCCCTCCTCCTCCCCATAATCGGGGTCATCCTTCATGTTTTAAATCCTCATTTTCCACTTCATTATGTTATGGGTTCCTTCTATCTTGATGGCATCCTCCCTGACTATCACATTCAGGGTTTGCCCTAAATCTTATTCCTCAAACTATAACTTTTATCTAAGATCCAGTCCTTAAGCTCTTGAACAATTGGAACCCAAATTCTGTAGGGATACCTCATTATTCCCTCATCATCTTTCTAGGTATTAATCTCTTCTCCGGTCATTGGTTATTTGCATCCATTCATCACTTTTTCTTGGCACAATATGATCTTTTTTTATAATTCGGGCTGTATTGCAATCTCAAACAGCATTTCGGTACCGACTCCGGTTACCTTCACTTCTATTTCCATTTTCTCAAAATCTCTTATCAACTCTCCCAAAGATATTTTCATCTTGAGTCTCTCCTTTATACTAAGGGCATTAGCCACCATTTTGGCTTTCTCTGGATGATAAAGAATCTCATAATCGTAATCCTTGATTAGCTCTAACCACCTCCTCTGGCACATGTTGAGCTCTTTCTGCGTGAAAATGCACTAGAGCACTTATGGCTTATGTAGATCTCGTACTTCTCTCCATACAAGTAGTACTTCCAATCTTTAGGGCAAAACTATTGCCACGAGCCCAAGCTCATGGGCGGGGATATCGAATTTTATATTCCCTTAAATGTCTTGACGTGTACGCGATTACCTTGTTGTGCTGTATAAGAAGCACCCTAATTCCTTATGGAAAGCGTCACTACACATCACAAAATCTCCTTTTCCATCCGGCAACGCAATCATAGGGGCCGTCACCAATATTTGCTTCAGTTCTTGAAAGTTGTTCTCGTATTTCTCTGTCCATTCGAACTTCTCAGTCTTACGAGTAAGCGCGTTAAAGGGGCTACTATCTTTATGAACTTGAACGAACCTCCGGTAGTAACCGGCCAATCCTACCTCTGGTAGTCGCCCTAACCATAGTCATCAATTCCTCAGTGGTCCTTTATTCATTTTGTCAGGATCCTCCATGGGATTATTCTCAGCAACAATCCCTTCTAGGACAACATCCTCAACCACTACATCCTCAATATGAACATCATCCGGTCCCGCGTTAGGACGCTCTATCGGATCTATAATATGATCTCCAATAAGTAATAAAACATCATCGCGTTGTTGTTCCTCAACCTCAGGGTTCAGAGTCCCGCTACCATATACGATAATGAACTATGCTTCTATCATGATATTTATAAGGGTTCCCATAAGGGTTTTAACTGTCAATACTACGTTAGGTAGTCTGACTATGAACTTGGCAAGAGTTCTTATTATCTTAGTGAACTTATTATTTTAACGTCACATCATCTCTGAGGTTTATAACGCTTAGCTCTGATACCATTTATATAACACCCCCAAATCCGGGGTCGGGGATTCGGGTTGTCACGAGTTCCATTTCCCTTATCAATACTTAATCTTAACAGTCAACCAACTACTGAGTACTGTGACCCCACAATATATACACACACACACACACCACAAGTTATAGTCTCAGAGATGAATACCAAAAATAACACAAGTCATTTTATTCCACAATTATAAACCGTTACACCTTAAAAGGGTTTCTGAATAATTTACATATTCCTTGCCATTATTACAATTCATAAAGATACATAAGTCTAGTACATCAAAAGTTGAAAGCCTAGCCTATTGGTAGTTCCTGCCTCAGCTACAGCGACATCAACACCTATAGGAAACTGCGGAACGTTTCCTATCCGCTCGCGAATTGGGAGCTTGGTCATGTTCATCTTGTCTATCTGATGTTGTGTGATGAAAGAAGAAAGTAAGGGTGAGCAACAAGCCCACCAAAATAATATGTATAATGATTTACAATATGTAAGCATCCTCATAGTACTCATGAAAGTCTTGGTCAAAAAGAAATGAACCAAGTTTGTTATCTTAACGCGACCAAGTCGCAAAATATTCAGTATATAAGTATATATACTTTTCATAATCTTTGAAATCCTCTTCCATGCATAATATACACAGAGTTCCAGTTTATAACTGTATAAAAATATCGTTGCAAGGTGATCTCATATATCTAACCTTGTCTCAACATTTTTCTGAAAACCTTTGTCATTCATAAGATAATCATTAACTAGATATAAGTTGAAAAGATGAAGTTACAAGATACTCCAATATACTTATATCTTTTTCTGAATCCTACTTGAACTACCACCGTTCAAGGTATAAATAGTTCATCCCATAGATGAAGCTACACGACAAAACTTGAATAGAATCAATCTTTGAAATATCATCAAAATGAAACGAAGTTACGAGATACTTCATTTGATGAAAACATCATTTTGAAAACTCGACCCTGCCAACACTCAACAATCGCCCAGCCGTAGCCTTTCTATCGAAGTGCTCTGGGTAGTGCTGCAGAAATATCCAATTGGATGATGAACTCATTACGGAAGTTTGCCGCTCCAGGAAGACCACTTACGATGATCAGTCGTAGTAGTGCAATCCCACCATTTTCAACATGTAGAGGAGAACCTGTCGGATTTACTTGTCAACTGAACACTGGACTCCTAAGGAATGGACCGTCTTAGCGGAACTTCCAGGCCATTTGGGCCAATATAATAAGGCTGGGTCGGCGCCACTCGACCACTTACGCCACTCCTAGTTCATATGAAATCCATGACCCTGAAACGTAAAGCTCGTTCTCCCTTTACCCAAGTAGAAACTTGTTGATACGGCTCCACTAAGAACTCGTATCTAGTTGGAAAGGAAAACTCACCGATATTTCCCAGGCGATGCCTGTTAATGGATTAACTTGTTCCAAGAATTTTACTTCCCAAGTGTTGGGTAAGTAATCAAAAACTCTTTTATCAAAACACCAACCTTGTTGCGAATATAAAATGCACCACAGAGCCGGATCCCTCAGGTTTTGAGTGAGTATTTAAATCCCCTTCGAAAGGAAGATCTTAAATATATATAAAATGAGTTTTGGGATCCGCCCTAACCTTTAAAAATGATTTTGAAGACTCGAAACATTTTTAAGAATGTTTGGAGTAATGCTGATTTAATAAAATAAATCAGTCCCAATATATTAGAAAATATCTGAATATTATTGTTTAAATAATATTCCCATAACGGATGATCTTTTTAAATATAATCGAAGGTGAAGTTTTAAAACTTATACTTGAAATGAATATTAAATAACCAAAGATATACTTATACGAAAGTACTATCTTTATTTGAATAATCAAAAGTAAGTTTGATTATCGACACATTATTCTTTAATAAAATAAAAAATATTAATTAGTAAATAATCGGAGTCATAAGTCCTCGAATGAATATTCAAAATAATATTCATTAAATAAAATAAATAGAGTCATAAGTCCTCGAATGAATATTTAAATAATATTCATTAAATAAAATAAAGTTATCGACTAAACCTTATTCGATTAATATTTTTGAAAACTATATCTTATATATATATATAAATATATATATATGTTATACTCGGGAACATCGACTCCCGGTTTTTAGAAAATGTTCACCTTTGGGTCCCTTATACTAAGGGTCTACGCAACTACTACTTATCTCTAGCATAGGTATTATGCAACTATAAGCATTGAAATCAACAGATAGATAACCAGATTACGAAACAGACATGCATATATATACCATATTAGCATACTTCAATATATCGCAAAATTTGCTAATTAACCAACATGCATCTATAACAAGATAATGCATATACAAATATACATTACAACAACAGTATAACGGGTAGAAAACTTGCCTGAGTGCTCCCGGATAGACTTAAGCTTAGAGTGGGTCCGATAACCTATGAACAATAACATAATTCGGAATTAAACCCCGGTCGCTTAAGAAACTAGACTTTAACCAATTGAACCCTAACGTTCGATTTTGCGCTTAACGATTCACTTAAGTCGCTCGAGTACCCTCGGCTCCACCATTTTTAATAAATTAACCATTAAGAATTTTAAGGCAATTCTTTCGTGAGTACCCTACTAACTGCCTAATCCACTTTACATAATTGATTCATACGCCAATTAGTCATTTAAGGGCCTTAACCAAGGTTTCATAGTAAGGCGAGGGGTAATGGTTCGTTCGCAAAATGCCGTTACTTAAAACGGTCGTTTCTCCTAAACCGTACATCGGATTCAAGCGAACCACATATCAAAATGAAGCTTACGACATAATCTAACTAAACATGGAAAAGTCACAGATTCAATAGTTAGCTCTCTGTCTCGAACACTAATAACAAGCAGTTGTATGAAATTGGGCATTACGACGGCTATGTTTACGCGATTACCAAGTTTTAAACCACTCCAAACAACCACCATTCAACTCACAACCAATAATACAACCAACCCTCATCCAAACCTTACTACATCAGTCCCCAAACCTCAAGATTTCCAATTTATACAATCCCACACATGAACTACTAGCTATACTTAAGTTTCATTAACTATAAACAAGATTTCAACATCCAAATCACTACAAATCCAATCCAAACTCTAAACACACAAGCATCATGCTTCTCATTTACTATAACCATCAAAACCATCTTAATACTAAAATTAAAGTTAGGGTTTAGAGGTGTTATACCTTCCTTGGAGTGATTAGAATAGCTAGGAAGTCTTAGGGAGCCTCCTACAAGCTTGATCTTTCAAAAGAAATCAAGAACACAAAGTTAGGTTTTGAAGTTTCTAAAAGTCAGATTGAAAGAACTGTCAAAACAAGGGTCTTTCCATGCTTATTTGGACGAGACTTGTGAACAAGGTTGTAGGCCATCTCAATTCCTTTCCAAAGAGCTATAGAACATACTTTTTGAGTGAGTATTGAAGGAGATATAGTAGTTTGAAGTTGCTGCTCTGGTTTTGGCCGAGAGCTTTTGTTCTTGGAAAGCAAAAGTCAACTTCTAATTTGTGTTTTGTGTTTTTGATTTGTTTTGCTTGGTTGTTTCCTTTTGTTTTGCTTAATTACCTTTTAACCATGGTAAAATTTGTGTGGCTTGTAATCAACCAATAATCCCTCCATTTGTCATGCTTATGTCACCATGTCTATGTCATCCATTTGCCACATGTCTCTTCCTTGTGGTTTGATGATGTCATAATCCTTGGCTTCTTGTACAAGCTTGTCTCTTGGTCACTTATTTGTTTTGCGGTTCGCTTAACTTTCGTTCTCGTTTATCGTTTGAGAGATCATATCCGCGATCTTATTACTTGGGTTCCCCTAAACCCTTCTTAATAATTTATATTCCTTTTATGATCCTCTCTTATAATCCTTGAATTTAAATCCTTTTAATCATGTTACCTTATACCCAATTCTTTCGGTATCTGGTGGATTTTTGGGAAAAATCAAAGTGTTCGAATTTGGATTCTGACGATCTTTACATACACTTATTTACTTTATGGAGTACTAATACGATCTTAGAATTTCCATAACAGTACTCCTATATAGCGTGTTCTGATAATTTTCCTTAATCAGCATCATCAGAAAAAGTTACTATTCATCCGTGTTCAAAAAAAAAATTCCAAAAATTGGGGTTATTACATATTCTGCAGCCATGGTGGATAAAGCTATGAGCGTTTGTTTGGCAGACCTCCATGAAATCGCTTCACCAGCCAGTAGATAAATATAGCCCGAAGTAGATTTTCTTTGATCTTTGCATCCTCCAAAGTCAGAATCTGAATATCCAATGATTTCTAGATGATCTGATTTCCTGTATGTGAGCATATAGTCTTTTGTTTTCTTCAAATACCGTAAGACTCGTTTCACTTCTTTCCATTGCTCCATTCCCGGATTACTCAAATATCTTCCCAACATTCCAACAATGAATGCTATGTCAGGACGAGTACAAACTTGAGCATACATTAGGCTTCTGTTGTGGAACAAAAACCTGAGTGCGTTAGTATGTAATGCCCGGGTTGGTGAGCTCCGAGCTTTAATGGCTGCTCTTGCGTTCGGGACTATCGATCCTTGCAAGATGCCTATGTATCTCTAGATTGTGGAGAATCAAGACAAAAACGTAGTTCTAGGTTGAGGGGTAGAGCTCTTTATATAGAGGTAAGTCTAGGGTTAGACTTCGGTTGGGGGACTTGGTGGACAAGTATCCAACTTAGATGGTGATTAGGAGTCCTATTGAAGAAGGAGCTCTAAAACCTTCTGTGTAGGACTTTGAGTCCCTTTAGGATATATGTCTCTGCTCTTCCAGCCGTATTAGGCCTAGTTCGTGAACAACTTGTGTTCGTGGACCTTGAAGACCTCAGCTAGTGGGCCTTGTCTACATGGGCCATCTTGAGTCTGTTATGAGTTCGCACCAGATAGGTCTGTATTGGACTTTTAGAGAAGAAGCCCAAGTGCAATTAATGCGATATTTAATGTGTATTTAGGATGTATTTTCTATCCATATCATTTGCCCTCCAACATCCGTGACTACTGCTCGAATTTTCGTGGAAGTTATAATGGTCTAATCGCGACTCGGGGTATTTTCGGCCCTTCATGGGTATCGTCGTTTTATCATAAAGTGTGGAGCGACCTACACATTTACAATGACTTATTAGTGCGAGTATACACACTTAAGGCCTTTGCACAGGCACTAAACGGGCCTTTCCGGGGCTAAGAAGCGAGCGTTTATCACCCCTTAACCTTCGTCAAGGTTAATTATAGGGTGAAAGCTGCTAAATGACCCTAATCGGGGCTAAGCGGCCCTAATTGGGCCTAATCGGGGCTAATCGGCCCTGATCAGGGCTAATTTCCATGTACAAGTTGCTAATTAGGCTTAAAAGAGCCTAATTTTAAGCTATAATGCACTAATTGGCCTTAAATAAGGCTAATCTGCCCTAATCGGGGCTAATTAAGACTAATCAGTATGAATAAGACACTAATTATCCCTAATTCACACTAATTATAAGAGTGAATGGGTTAAACAGCCCTAATTTTATCATACAAATCACTAATTATCGCTAATTTGGGTTAATTATGCTTAATATACACTAATCGGCCCTAATCTGGGCTTAATTTCACTAATCGGCCCTAATCTGGGCTTAATCTTAAAATCCTGAAAATTAAAAAAAAATCAAAAAAATTCTGATTTTTTCCATTTTTCGAAATTTTTCAAAATTTTCGAAGGGGGGTCATCGGGGTTGAGCAGAACCTCCTGCTACAGGAGGCTCTGCTCGGCCTCATGCCCCCAAATATGGGCTACTCGGCAAGTTAGAGCAGAAGCTCCTGGTCGGCCTGGAGGAGGTTGCCCAGGGGTTTCTTCCCCTCATTTTTTTTGAATCTCTCACTCAGAGTTCAGGTCTTCTACATACCTTATAATGCTCTTGTTGCTCATGGTTGTCCATGAAATTAATTTCATGGTTGCCTTTGAGTTCCTCTCAGCTCTGTTATGGTTGTTTCATTAAACGTTCTTTACTCATCTCAGTGGACGTTCTGTACTTGTTCTTGCTAAACATTCTGTGTTCTATTGAACTTGTCCTTATAGGAAGCCTTGTACTTTATTGAACTTGTCCAAACTTCTCATGTAGGATGTTCTGCATTTCAACCAACTCGTTCTCGTTGACGTTCTAGTCTTCACGAAACTTGGTTCTGCTGAGAGTTATCATTTTCAAGAGATTTCCAAAGGACCTCTCAAGAAAGCCTCCGGAGCAACCTTTGAAGGCATCATGGCTCTCCTACAGGAGCTCTTAGTGAGTCAAAAGACCTTAACTTGTTGGTGGGTAGGCCATGGCCACTACGGAGGCAAGTTGTGGCCGTCATGGCTCTGCTACAGAGGCTCCTGGTAGGCCAAAAGGCCTCAATTTGTTGGCCGGTCGGCCGGGGCTTCCCCGCACACAAATTATGGCCATCATGGCTCTGATACAGAGGCTCCTAGTAGGCCAAAAGGCCTCAAGTTGTTGGCTGGTCGGCCGGGGCTTCCCCGCATGCAAGTTGCGGCCGTTATGGCTCTGATACGGAGACTCCTAGTAGGCCAAAAGGCCTCAAGTTGTTGGCTGGTCAGCCGGGGCTTCCCCGCATGCAAGTTGTGGCCGTCAGGGCTCTGATACGGAGGCTCCTGGTAGGTCAAAAGGCCTCTATTTGTTGGCTGGTCAGCCAGAGCTATCCCATATGTAAGTTGCGGTCGTCATGGCTCTGATCTGGAGGCTCCTGGTAGGTCAAAAGGCCTCCATTTATTGGTTGGTCGGCCGGAGCTTCCCCGCATGCAAATTGTGACCGTAATGGCTCTGATAAGGATGCTCCTGGTCGGCCATATGCCCCCCATATGTGGGATGGTCGACTGAGAGTGGTCTTAATGGACCTTGAGAGTCTCCTACAGGATAGTCTGATCTGTTAGGAGGAGAACGCTCTGTTGTCATATTCGTGAGTTCAGCTGAAGAGCTAATCTTGTCTTAATCTTCACTAGTTTTGCTTATCATGGTGATTAACATAATCGTCCCTTAGTTAAGACTAATGACTTGTGTTTAACCTCAGCCAGGTTTTTCTGATCATTTTCTAGTGAACGTTCTATTCTTCATGAAACTTGTTTTCATGGATGTCCTAGTCTTCACGAAATTTGTTCTCATGGACTCTTTAGCCTTCGCAAAACTTATTCTCATGGACGTTCTAGTCTTCATGAAACTTGTTCTCGTTGGGCACCTAATTTTTCAAGAATTCTCAAGTAATTTCATAAGAGTTCCACCAGAAAACCTTTAGGAGGGTCTGGATCAACCCTACATGGGTTCCTGTCGGCTATAAGGCCTTCATGTGGCCTGGTCGACCAATTCTGCTCTTTTTGGATGTTTGGCCCTTTTTCCAGTGAGCGTTATGTACTTGTTCTCGTGAACGTTCTACTCTTCACGAAACTTATTTCCCTTCGTGAAGGTTCTAGTCGGCCTAATTCTTCCTTGTGGACGACTAGGCGTCACTGACTCTTTGTAGGCCAGAATCTCACCTCCGTGAGCGTCTTACTCTTCATGAAACTTATTTCCTTCCGTGAGGGTTCTAGTCGGCCTAATCCTTCCTTGTGGAGGACTAGGAGTCACTGACTCTTGGTAGGCTAGAATCTCACCTTCGTGAGCGTCTTACTCTTCATGAAACTTGTTCTCGTGAACGTTCTGTGCTTAACGAAACTTGTTTCCGGGGAAGTTCTTGTCTTCACCAGGAGCATCCCTTAGCTCTACTTCATGGTCTTCTTGGAACCTTCTCTTAGGGGCCATTTCTATTAGTTCTGGACATCTATAGACGTTCCTTCGAGGACGTCCTAGTCGGCGTAACCCCTCCATGTGGAGGAGTCAGCTTCAAGGACTCTTGGTCGGCCATAGAGACCAAGCCCTTGAGGCCCTGGTCGGCCATAACCTTAATGTCTAGAGCTTCTTGGCCCTTCGGGATCTTATTTCATGGAAGTTCTTGAACTTCAATATTCTCAATATCAATTTGTGGATTAGACTTCTCTCTTTTTTATTCGAGGGAGTGCCTTGCCGGGTGGGGGCCTCATCCAAAGACCCTTTAGACGGTCAAAGATCTTCATGAATGGCTACTCGGCCTCCTCTGGTTGATCAAGGGGACACATTTTTGCTTTCTTGGACAACATGTCTCGATGGGCCTTGAACATAAACTATCATGTTCGTGTTCTTGAAGGGTCCTCATAATTCAAAGGAAGCTCGTTAAAGTTGGCCTAAGCCCTCCTAATTTTCCATTGGTTAAATTTGTTCAAACTAGGCGAACAGCTTCCTGAGGCGGGGATGTGCGGGGCTCATGCCTTGTATTTGGTACATCTCTTATTTTTAGAATTTTCAATACTTCAAATTAAAAGAGGAGCCTGGCTGGCTTGGCATCCCTTGGAGACCGGTCTGCTGGAGCCCTTTTCGAGGTATCTCCAGTTAGTCAAAGGCTTTCTCTTGAGGCTGATCAACCTTCTTTGGTAGGCTGGAGTCTGTAATGTATACTGTAACACCCCCAGATCCGGGGTCGGGGATCCGGGTCGTCACGGTCTTTCTTTCCAGAATATCACTTCACTTAATTAATAATAAATAACCTTATGCTATGACCCCACACTAACACACACCACAACCCGTTATAGTCTCAGAGATGAAATTGAAATAAGTACAAGTCTTTGAATCCACAATTTAAAAGTTATTACAACCCAAAATGATTACTTGATAAATTTACAGTTAATTGCCATTATCTGTCACAAGTTATAATTATACATAATTTGATTCTCAAAAATAGAATGTCTGATCTACCAATAGATCTACCTCTGCAGCTATAGCAGCCACAACATCATCGGGAAGACGCGGGACGCTTCCCACGCGCTTGCGCTGGGTCTGCTGGAGTCTGGCCATCTTTCCTAACTGTTGTTGTGTGATGAAGAAATAAAGCAAGAGTGAGCCTTACAGCTCGCAAAATAATATATAGTGATAACAATAATATAAGTATCTAAATGGATACTTACTAGAATCTTTTATCATGTGTAAGATAATTACTTACTAGATATAAGTAAGAACAAGGGATGAAGTTACCAAATACTTCACTACACTTATATCATTTATAAAGCTATTTGAACTACCACTGTTCAAAGTATAATGAGCTTTCAACAGTTCATCACATAGATGAGACTACAAGACAAGATTTGAATAGATTAAATCTTTGAAATATTATTAAAGGAAATGAAGTTATGATATACTTCATTAAGTTCTGATATATGTATATATATATCCACATATACATCTTCTTTATACATTTCCTGAAAACCTCTGTCATGTAAAGTATGAACAGAGTTTGGAATATCCAATGAATTTTGGAAAGGAAAAGAATTTTGGCATAAACCAGATATCTCGTTGATCAGGCAAAGATACCAATAAGTAACCTTTTCTACTAGTAGATGGACGAATTCCCCACTGGTCATCACCCTGGTCGCAATAGGACCTTATGCTGGACTGCCACTCAGCCACTTATGCATTTGATGGACTCCCACTGAGCCACTTACACTATCATGGATGCCCACTGAGCCCATGTTGCTTATGCTGACTCGATAGATGGACTTACTTCCCGAACGTTGGGTAAGTAATCAATTCATTTACCAAAACTGCAACCTTGTTGCGAATATAAAATACACCATAGAGCCGGATCCCTCAGGTTTTGAGCGAGTATTTAAATCCCCTTTTTAAAAGGAAGATCTTAAATATAAAAATGAGTTTTGGGATCCGCTCTAACTTTTAAAAATCATTTTGAAGACTCGAAAACACTTTAAAGAGTGTTTGGAGTAATGCTGATTTAATGAAGTAAATCAGTCCCAATATATTTAGAAAATGTCTGAATATTATTATTTAAATAATATTCCCATAAAGAATAATCTTTATACAAATAATTGAAGTAGAAGTTGTAAGACTTATACTTGAAATGAGTATTAAATAACCAAAGATATACTTATACGAAAGTACTATCTTTATTTGAATAATCGAAAATAAGTTTGATTATCGAACATTATTCTTTAATAAAATAAAGAATATTAATAAATAATAAGCGGAGTCATAGTACCTCGAATGAATATTATAAATAATATTCATTAAATAAAATAAACGGAGTCATACATCCTCAAATGAATATTCAAATATTAATCATTAAATAGAATAAATAGAGTCATAAGTCCTCGAATGAATATTTAAATAATATTCATTAAATAAAATAAAGTTATCGAATAAACCATATTCGATCAATAGTTTTGAAAACTATATCCATATATATATAAATATATATATATAATATACTCGGGAACATCGACTCCCGGTTTAGAAATATGTTCACCTTTTGATCCCCTATACTAAGGGTAAACTCAAATTACCGCTATTCTCTAGCATAGGTATTATCAACTGAACCAACAGATATATATGGCAAGAATACGAAACAGGCATGCATATGTACCATATCACATGCTACAATATATCGCAAGAATTTGCTAATATAACCATCATGCATCTATTACAAGATAATGCATATACAAGTGTATACAACACAACAACAGTATAACGGGTAGAAAACTTGCCTGAGCGACTGGGGGTGATAAAAGGCTCGGGACGAGTTTGGTAACCTATAAACAACAAGTAAGTTGGAATTAAACCAAATTCACTTGTAAATCTATAATTTAACTAACTTAGACTCTAACGCTTGTTTTGCGCTTACTGATTCTCTTAAGTCACTCGAGTACCCTCGGCTCCACCATTTTTAATAAATTAACCATTACGAGTTTTAAGGCGATTCCTTCGCGAGTGTCTTACCAACTGCCTAACACTCTTACCATAATTGTTTCATACATTAATTAACCCTTTTTGGTCTTTAACCTATGTTTCAAAGTAAGACGAGGGGAAATGTTTTGTTCGCGAAACGCCGTTACTTAAAACGGTCGTTTCTCCTAAACCGTGCATCGGAATCAAACGAACTACATATCAAAATGAAGCTCGTAACATGAACTATCTAAACATGGCAATTGTCAACATCTAGCAGGGGGTTCTCGGGTCCTAATGTTATGAACAAAAGCAGTCTAAAGTAAATCGGACATTACGACGACTATGTTTACGCGATTTCCCAAATTTAAACCAACTCAAAACAACCACAATTCAACCCCAATTCACAACCCAATCAAAACTCCATCCAAAATACATTACAACAGCCCCAAACCAACTCATTATAATCCATTTAATTACTCCTAAAACTTGAATTTAAACTATACTACATTCTTTAACCAAATCTTAAGATTTCAACAAATCAATCACCACCATTCCAACCCAAACTCTTAAACAAACAAGTTTCAAGCTACTCTTTACCCTCACAACAATAATCAACCTAATATACAAATTAAAGCTAGGGTTTGGAGATGGTATACCTTCCTTGAAGTGGTGTGAGTAGCTAGGAAGCCTTAGGAAGCCTTGAGGAGTCTTAGAAAAGCTTGGATCTTAAAGGAAAAACAAGAAAATCAAGTTAAAATTCTTGAAGTCACTATTCATTGTCTTCTTCATTGATTTATTGAAGAAGATTGAGAATGAATGGGGTGCTTAAACTCATAATATAGCCATAACTATGCATAAGGATGACTAGGGAATTATCTTACCAATTTAGGAAGCCTTGATCTTGAGTTTTGAATTTCTTTCTCTTTGAAATAGTAAAAAGCCGAGAGCATGAAGAAAATAAAATGCCTTATGTTCTTGTTTTGATGAAAAATGAATTGTTTGGCTTGGTTGGTTGAATATTTGATTTGTTTTTGGTTAATTATCAATTTAACCTTGATTTTGTGTGGTTAATATTCCACCACATTTCCTTCCTTCCCATATCATGCTTATGTCATGCTATGATGTCATCTTTCCCTCCTTGTCCTCTTCTCATTGGTTGGGTGACATCATCCCCACTAATCTCTTTGATTAACTTCCTAATTGTTTGCCTAATGACCGCTGATCTGTTATACGGTTCGCTTAACTTTCATTTTCGTTTATCGTTTGAGGGATCATACCCGGGATCTTATTACTTAGGTTCCCTTAACCTTTCTCAATATATTATATTCCTTTTATGATCCTCTCTTATAATCCTTTAATTTAAATCCTTTTTATCCTATTACCTTATACTCAATTCTTTCCGTATCTAATGGATTTCCGGGAAAAATCAAAGTGTTCGGAATTGGATTCTGATGATCTTTACATACACTTATATACCATGTAGAGTACTAATAAAATCTCAGAATATCCATAACAGAACCCCTACATAGTGTGGCATGAAAAGTTTTCTCATTCAGCTAAAACACTATTCACAAGGGTTACAAAAAGTTCAAAATTTTGGGGGTTATTACAGTCTCCCCTCCTTAAAAGGATTCCGTCCCGGAATCAAATAGAAAATAAATGGGGGTACTTTTCTAGCATTGCGCTCTCTAGTTCCCAAGTTGATTCTTCCACATTATGATTCTGCCATAGTACTCTGACTAGCTTGATCACTTTGTTCTGAAGCACCTGCTCCTTCTTATCTATAATCCTTACTGGCTTCTCCACGTAAGTCAGATCTGATTGCATATCCACCTGCTCGTACTCCACTATGTGTCTGGCATCCCGATGATACTTCCTTAGCATTGACACATGGAACACATTATGAACTTGTTGCAAGTTAGGGGGTAAGGCTAGCTCGTAAGCTAACTTTCCAATCCGTCTTAATATCTCAAAAGGTCCAATGTATCTTGGGCTTAGTTTTCCTTTCTTTCCGAACCTCATTAATCCCTTCCAAGGGGATACTTTCAGCAGTACTAAGTCCCCTACTTCATATTCCTTGTCCTTTTGGGCTAGGTCTGTATATTTCTTCTGTCTGTCTTGGGCTGCTACAAGTCGCCCTCTGATAAGATCCACTATATCTTTGGTCCTTTGGACCACTTCGGGTCCGAGCATCTTCCGCTCCCCCACTTCATCCCAGTATAAGGGAGATCGACACCTTCTTCCGTACAGGGCCTCATAAGGCGGCATTCCGATGCTAGCATGAAAGCTATTGTTATAAGAAAACTCGATCAACGGCAAGTGGTCATCCCAACTTCCTTTAAGGTCTATTGCACAGACTCTCAACATATCCTCTAGTGTCTGGATGGTCCTTTCACTCTGCCCATCCGTCTGGGGATGGTACACGGTACTCATATTTAACTTAGTCCCCGCACATTCCTGAAAGCTCCTCCAAAATCTGGAGTTGAACCTGGGGTCTCGGTCTGAGACAATGGACGCTGGGACTCCATGTCGCGTCACTATTTCCTTAAGGTAAATGTCCACCAGTCTATCGACTGTGTATCTCTCATTGATAGGAATGAAATGAGCTGACTTTGTCAGTCGGTCTATAATTATCCATATGGCGTCATGATTGGCTTTCGTCCTTGGCAAGCCTACAACAAAATCCATCGCTATCTGTTCCCATTTCCACTCGGGAATCTCCAGGGGTCGTAAAAGTCCATTGGGTCTCTGGTGCTCTGCCTTTACCCTTTGGCAAGTCAAACATTTGTTTACCCATTCTGCTACATCCCTCTTCATGTTGGGCCACCATTAATATTCCTTCAAATCCCTATACATCTTGGTACTTCCCGGGTGAATGGAATACCTTGAACTATGGCTTTCATCCAAAATCTCATCTTTAAGCTCTTGAACATTCGGAACCCAAATCCGGTAGGAGTACCTCATTATCCCTTTATCATCTTTCTCAATATGGATCTCCTCTCCAGTCATTGACTCTCTGCCTTCATTCATTATTTTCTCTTGGCACAATCTGATCTTTTCCAATAACTCTGGCTGCATTGAGATCTCAAAAAGCTTTTCAGTTCCGGTTCCGGTTCCGGTTACCTTTACTTCTATTTCCATTCTCTCAAAATCCCTTATCAATTCTTCCAAAGTCGTTATCATTCTGAGTCTTTCCTTTCTACTAAGGGCATCAGCCACCACATTGGCTTTCCCTGGATGATAGAGAATCTCACAATCATAGTCCTTGATTAGTTCTAACCATCTCCTCTGGCGCATGTTGAGCTCTTTCTGCGTAAATATGTACTTAAGGCTCTTATGGTCTGTGAAAATCTCGCACTTCTCTCCATACAAGTAGTGCCTCCAAATTTTTAAGGCAAATACTATTGCCGCGAGCTCAAGGTCATGAGTAGGATATCTAATCTCGTATTCCTTCAGTTGTCTCGACGCATACGCAATCACTTTACCGTGCTGCATAAGCACACACCCTAATCCTTTGTGCGACGCGTCACTATATATCACAAAATCTCCTTTTCCGTCCGGCAATGCCAACACCAGGGCCGTTACCAACCTTTTCTTTAATTCCTGAAAACTGTTCCCGCATTTCTCCGTCCATTCAAACTTCTCTGTCTTACGAGTAAGTCGTGTCAAAGGGGCTGCGATCTTCGCAAAGTCCTGTATAAATCTACGATAGTAGCCGGCCAATCCTATGAAACTCCTTACCTCTGTGGGTGTGGTTGGCCTTTCCCAATTTGAGACCGCCTCTATCTTGGAGGGGTCGACCAATACTCCTTCTTTATTGATCACATGTCCTAGAAACTGTACTTCATTCCGCCAGAATTCACACTTCGAGAATTTGGCATATAATTGTTCCTCTCTGAGTATTCCTAGAGCTATCCTCAAATGCTCTGCATGTTCTGCCTCAGTTCTTGAGTAGATCAAAATATCATCGATAAAACTATCACACACTTGTCCAAGTACTTCTTAAATACTCTATTCATTAAATCCATGAAAGCCGCTGGGGCGTTGGTTAATCCAAAGGACATTACCAAGAACTCTTAATGCCCATACCTGGTACGGAACGTTGTCTTGGGAATATCTTCGGGTTTAATCTTCAGTTGGTGATATCCAGTTCTCAGGTCAATCTTGGAAAAATAAACAGCATCCTTTAGCTGGTCGAATAGATCGTCTATTCTAGGTAATGGGTACCTGTTCTTTATGGTTAGCTTGTTCAACTCTCGATAGTCGATGCACAGTCTCATGCTCCCATCTTTCTTCTTAACAGATAAAACTGGTGCTCCCCACGGAGACACACTGGGTCTTATCATACCCTTATCCAAGAGTTCCTACAATTGGATAGCTAATTCCTTCATTTCTAACGGGGCTAACCGGTAAGGTGCTTTTGAAACTGGCGCCGTCCCGGGGGCCAATTCAATAGCAAATTCAATCACTCTATCGGGTGGTAATCCCGAAAGGTCTTGTGGGAATACATCTTCAAATTCGTTGACTACTGGAATATCTTGTAAGTTGGGCACCTCCTTCTGCGTGTCCACCACATAGGCTAGGTAGGCCTCATTTCCTTTTCGTAGCATCCTTCTGGCCTGGGCCATAGTAAAAAATTTCTGCGTCTACCTCTTTCCTCTAAATATAACTTCTTTCTTCCCTGGGATATTTAACTTAACTTTCTTCCCTTTACAGTCTATCTGAGAATCATTGCTAGATAGCCAGTCCATTCCCAAAATTACATCAAACTCCCCTAATTTAAAAGGAATCAGATCAACAATAAAAGATTGCTCCCCTATGCCTATCTCACGGGCGGGGTGAATCTGGTTAACAGGAATAATCTCATGATTGGCTATTTCTACTTGTAAGGGTTCTATCAAGGGTTCAGCCTTAAGTCTTAACTTACGCGCAAGGTCCTTTGATATAAAAGATTTAGTTGCTCCTGAATCAAATAAAACATTTGCACTGACTGAATTAAGAGAAAGGGTACCTGCTATCACATCTGAATCTTTCATAGCATCCTGGACTGTCATGTTGAAAGTCCTTGCAGTAGGTGGCTTATTAGAAACAGCCCTGCTTGCTCCCGAAGCTGCTGGTTTGTTCATTGGGCATTCCCTCTTCCAATGACCCGGGCGTCCACACTGATGACAAGTGGTGGTTGGAATGACGACAGGGGTTGATGAAGGGTACTTAGTTGAATAGTGACCTTCCCGACCGTACTTAAAGCAGGTTACTGGCTTTCCTTTACACTCCCCAGCGTGATTCCTTCCACATATATTACAGGCTGGCAATGGGGGTCGAGACTGGTTGGAATAGGACATTCTTAACTTCTGGCCGCTCTGGCTCACACTCATTGGCCGCTTAAACCCAGTGTTCCTTCCTGGTAGGGACACTGCTCCTCGATTAAATCTAGTTGAGAAGCTCCTTCCTGCGGAACCTCCACCCATGCTCATACTTTTCCTCTTTATTCCTTTCTTCTCTCTTTCCTTCTGCATCTGTTCACTTCCGACTTCTACAATCGTTGCCTTTTGCACTAGAGTGGCATAGTCCGTAAGCTCAAGGATTGCCACCCTATTCTGAATCCACGGTTTCAGTCCCTGCTAAAACCTCCTAGCTTTCTTTTCCTCGGTGCTCACAAATTCCGGCACAAACCTTGATAACTCAGTAAATTTCGCTTCGTACTCTGCTACAGACAAGTTATTCTGCTTTAGCTCCAAGAACTTGAGCTCCATCTGGTCTTCCATAAACCTCGGGAAATACTTTCCCAGAAACAACTGACTAAATCTCTCCCAAGTTATAATAGCATCTGTCTCCATATTTTTCTTGGCCTCCCACCAGTAGTTAGCTTCTCCTTTCAGAAGGTAGGTAGCAAATACAGTCTTCTGTGCCTCATCGGTACTCAAAATCTCAAAGGATTTCTCCATTTCCTTTAACCATGCCCTTGCCTCAACTAGGTCGGATGATCCGTAGAACTCAGGGGGCTTAAGGGACTTAAAAGCCCTGAAAGAGTTTGCCACAGTATTGTTATTTCCTTGAGGGGGTGGGTTGGGTTGACGTTCCAAATTCTGCCTTAGGAGTTGCATGAACTGACCCATGGGATCCATGCCTGGGTTTGGTACTGGTTGCTCAACCTCAGTTTCTCCTTCTTCAGCCTCTATCTCAAATCCCTCAACATCATATGTTTCCTCTTCCTCTTCATACAGGGAGTCATCTTGTTCCACATAATCCTCATCTTCCTCTTCACTGTGTTCCTGGTTCCTATCATCCTGGTTATGGCTTCCCTGGTCCTCAGATCCAGGGTTCGCCCTAGTTCCAATCTTTCTTGGCGGCATGATTCTGATAATAAAAAAAATTATTATTGGGAAATCCAACGTTAGGTCACACTCATATACAACATTGTGCCTTGCACAGCTCTTATAATGGGGAGAACGTATATCGCAATTCTATTATTTTATGACAGTTCTAATACGAAGTGCAGTAATTATAATGATAAAAACAGTGATCTCGTCACTAAGGAACTGAACCGAAGGAAACAAATATATACATAATGCGAGAAATACATAGTTTGATATGGTCAAAAGTACAACAGTGCTACAGCCATCTGTCCCAAAAGTGATACACAAGAGTCTATCTCTCTAGTCAGAAAAAGGGATGCTATATACAAGTCAACTATCCCGGAAAATTGGCTCTTACTAAGGCCTCGGCTAACTAGACAACTAGACTATCCCATCGCCAGTCCTGAATCACACACCGGAGCGGGTCAGCTCCCATACCCTTTCCATCGCATGACGGAAGATATAGTCGGCCTGCCTCCTGGAGATCCTACCATGCCTGTCCCCCTGGAGCGATCTGAGCCTCGCTCGGGACGTGAGCTCTATCCCCGTAAGCTCCCTCCTCAAGGATCGGGTTATAGAAGCCCTAGTCTCATAAACTCAGGTACGCCTACCCGCCCTCTCCGCATCCAACTCCCTCCAGGCCTCATCCAGTCGGGCCTCAGCAACAGCCACTCGGGTCCTCAGTACATCCTGAACATAGCCGTGGGCTAACGAGGACTGCCTGTGGGCAGGGTCAAGAGGTGGTGAATCCGGAGCCGCTGAGGGTGCCTCCTCGGTCTGCCTAGGCTCGGAAGTATGGGTCTCTGAGCTGTCATCATAGGGAATCCAAAATAGTGGTCGAGGGGTAGGGGCTCTGACCACCGGAAGTGTGGGTAAAGGGGTACCAGTATACACTACCATAGGTCCAACACGCTCCTCAGCTACTGGGACCTCATCCGGGTCCTCCTCATCTGGAATAGCAATAACCTCTGTCTCTGACTCCTCTGAGGGGTCCTCCTCATCTGAAATAGCAATAACCTCTATCTCTGACTCCTCTGAGGGGTCCTCCTCATCTGAAATAGCAATGACCTCCGTCTCTAACTCCTCTGAGGGGTCCTCCTCATCCTCCTCCATCTCAGGCTCCTCCTGATCCTCAACATCTAGCAGTGCCTCATCATGCTCACGCTCGAACATCTCAGGGTCCTCTATCTCAGGCGCCTACACATTAAATGAGCTAAGTTACTATCATGATACTTATAAGGGTTCCCGTAAGGGTTTTAACTGTCAGCACTACTTTAAGTAGTCCGACCATGAACTTGGCAAGAGTTCTTATTATCTTTGTGAGTTTGTTATTATATCGTCGCATTCATCTCTGAGGTTTATAACGCTTAGCTCTGATACCATTTCTGTAACACCCCCAGATCCGGGGTCGGGGATCCGGGTCGTCACGGTCTTTCTTTCCACAATATCACTTCACTTAATTAATAATAAATAACCTTATGCTGTGACCCCACACTAACACACACCACAACCCGTTATAGTCTCAGAGATGAAATTGAAATAAGTACAAGTCTTTGAATCCACAATTTAAAAGTTATTACAACCCAAAATGATTACTTGATAAATTTACAGTTAATTGCCATTATCTGTCACAAGTTATAATTATACATAATTTGATTCTCAAAAATAGAATGCCTGATCTACCAATAGATCTACCTCTGCAGCTATAGCAGCCACAACATCATCGGGAAGACGCGGGACGCTTCCCACGCGCTTGCGCTGGGTCTGCTGGAGTCTGGCCATCTTTCCTAACTGTTGTTGTGTGATGAAGAAATAAAGCAAGAGTGAGCCTTACAGCTCGCAAGATAATATATAGTGATAACAATAATATAAGTATCTAAATGGATACTTACTAGAATCTTTTATCATGTGTAAGATAATTACTTACTAGATATAAGTAAGAACAAGGGATGAAGTTACCAAATACTTCACTACACTTATATCATTTATAAAGCTACTTGAACTACCACTGTTCAAAGTATAATGAGCTTTCAACAGTTCATCACATAGATGAGACTACAAGACAAGATTTGAATAGATTAAATCTTTGAAATATTATTAAAGGAAATAAAGTTATGATATACTTCATTAAGTTCTGATATATGTATATATATATCCATATATACATCTTATTTATACATTTCCTGAAAACCTCTGTCATGTAAAGTATGAACAGAGCTTGGAACATCCAATGAATTTTGGAAAGGAAAAGAATTTTGGCATAAACCAGATATCTCGCTGATCAGGCAAAGATACCAATAAGTAACCTTTTCTACTAGTAGATGGACGAATTCCCCACTGGTCATCACCCTGGTCGCAATAGGACCTTATGCTGGACTGCCACTCAGCCACTTATGCATTTGATGGACTCCCACGGAGCCACTTACACTATCATGGATGCCCACTGAGCCCATGTTGCTTATGCCGACTCGATAGATGGACTTACTTCCCGAACGTTGGGTAAGTAATCAATTCATTTACCAAAACTGCAACCTTGTTGCGAATATAAAATACACCATAGAGCCGGATCCCTCAGGTTTTGAGCGAGTATTTAAATCCCCTTTTTAAAAGGAAGATCTTAAATATAAAAATGAGTTTTGGGATCCGCTCTAACTTTTAAAAATCATTTTGAAGACTCGAAAATGCTTTAAAGAGTGTTTGGAGTAATGCTGATTTAATGAAGTAAATCAGTCCCAATATATTTAGAAAATGTCTGAATATTATTATTTAAATAATATTCCCATAAAGAATAATCTTTATACAAATAATTGAAGTAGAAGTTGTAAGACTTATACTTGAAATGAGTATTAAATAACCAAAAATATACTTATACGAAAGTACTATCTTTATTTGAATAATCGAAAATAAGTTTGATTATCGAACATTATTCTTTAATAAAATAAAGAATATTAATAAATAATAAGCGGAGTCATAATACCCCGAATGAATATTATAAATAATATTCATTAAATAAAATAAACGGAGTCATACATCCTCAAATGAATATTCAAATATTAATCATTAAATAGAATAAACAGAGTCATAAGTCCTCGAATGAATATTTAAATAATATTCATTAAATAAAATAAAGTTATCGAATAAACCTTATTCGATCAATAGTTTTGAAAATTATATCCATATATATATAAATATATATATATATATATATATAATATACTCGGGAACATCGACTCCCGGTTTAGAAATATGTTCACCTTTTGATCCCCTATACTAAGGGTAAACTCAAATTACCGCTATTCTCTAACATAGGTATTATCAACTGAACCAACAGATATATATGGCAAGAATACGAAACAGGCATGCATATGTACCATATCACATGCTACAATATATCGCAAGAATTTGCTAATATAACCATCATGCATCTATTACAAGATAATGCATATACAAGTGTATACATCACAACAACAGTATAACGGGTAGAAAACTTGCCTGAGCGACTGGGGGTGATAAAAGGCTCGGGACGAGTTTGGTAACCTATAAACAACAAGTAAGTTGGAATTAAACCAAAGTCACTTGTAAATCTATACTTTAACTAACTTAGACTCTAACGCTTGTTTTGCGCTTACTGATTCTCTTAAGTCACTCGAGTACCCTCGGCTCCACCATTTTTAATAAATTAACCATTACGAGTTTTAAGGCGATTCCTTCGCGAGTGTCTTACCAACTGCCTAACACTCTTACCATAATTGTTTCATACATTAATTAACCATTTTTGGTCTTTAACCTATGTTTCAAAGTAAGGCGAGGGGAAATGTTTTATTCGCGAAATGCCGTTACTTAAAACGGTCGTTTCTCCTAAACCGTGCATCGGAATCAAACGAACTACATATCAAAACGAAGCTCGTAACATGAACTATCTAAACATGGCAATGGTCAACATCTAGCAGGGGGGTCTCGGGTCCTAATGTTATGAACAAAAGCAGTCTAAAGTAAATCGGACATTACGACGGCTATGTTTACGCGATTTCCTAAATTTAAACCAACTCAAAACAACCACAATTCAACCCCAATTCACAACCCAATCAAAACTCCATCCAAAATACATTACAACATCCCCAAACCAACTCATTATAATCCATTTACTTACTCCTAAAACTTGAATTTAAACTATACTATATTCTTTAACCAAATCTTAAGATTTCAACAAATCAATCACCACCATTCCAACCCAAACTCTTAAACAAACAAGTTTCAAGCTACTCTTTAACCTCACGACCATAATCAACCTAATATACAAATTAAAGCTAGGGTTTGGAGATGGTATACCTTCCTTGAAGTGGTGTGAGTAGCTAGGAAGCCTTAGGAAGCCTTGAGGGGTCTTAGGAAAGCTTGGATCTTAAAGGAAAAACAAGAAAATCAAGTTAAAATTCTTGAAGTCACTATTCATTGTCTTCTTCATTGATTTATTGAAGAAGATTGAGAATGAATGGGGTGCTTAAACTCATAATATAGCCATAATTATGCATAAGGATGACTAGGGAATTATCTTACCAATTTAGGAAGCCTTGATCTTGAGTTTTGAATTTCTTTCTCTTTGAAATAGTAAAAAGCCGAGAGCATGAAGAAAATAAAATGCCTTGTGTTCTTGTTTTGATGAAAAATGAATTGTTTGGCTTGGTTGGTTGAATATTTGATTTGTTTTTGGTTAATTACCAATTTAACCTTGATTTTGTGTGGTTAATATTCCACTACATTTCCTTCCTTCCCATGTCATGCTTATGTCATGCTATGATGTCATCTTTCCCTCCTTGTCCTCTTCTCATTGGTTGGGTGACATCATCCCCACTAATCTCTTTGATTAACTTCCTAATTGTTTGCCTAATGACCGCTGATCTGTTATACGGTTCGCTTAACTTTCATTTTCGTTTATCGTTTGAGGGATCATACCCGGGATCTTATTACTTAGGTTCCCTTAACCTTTCTCAATATATTATATTCCTTTTATGATCCTCTCTTATAATCCTTTAATTTAAATCCTTTTTATCCTGTTACCTTATACTCAATTCTTTCCGTATCTAATGGATTTCCGGGAAAAATCAAAGTGTTCGGAATTAGATTCTGATGATCTTTACATACACTTATATACCATGTAGAGTACTAATAAAATCTCAGAATATCCATAACAGAACCCCTACATAGTGTGGCATGAAAAGTTTTCTCATTCAGCTAAAACACTATTCACAAGGGTTACAAAAAGTTCAAAATTTTGGGGGTTATTACATATACTTTAGTCGACCAAATACATTCCGTGAAGTTAGCTTTCTAATATCTTTTTCTTATTAGGCCAACGCCTACTTCGTAGCTTCTTCACTAAGAGTTCAAAATGAAGGAGTGAGCACATGGCCTTGGAGGCATTGATGAAGAAACTTTAGAGAAAGTTTCAGAATTGGGATTCTAGAGCTCTCTTAGCGTTTATCAACAGTCGGAAGACTTATTCAAGATGATGGACACCCATGATGATGAGGTGCGCTCTGTTAATATGTCTATTGGCTATGTTCATGGCTCTTACCTGGATATGGTAATTTTACAGGGCTTTCCTAGCCTTTGGGTTGTTTCTGAGGTTCCCATTATTGGCCAATCATCTGATTTTGGACTATAGATTGTACTTCAGTGTTTAGGCCTTGCATGGCTTTGTTTGCCGTGTGTGGCTTTTATCTATTTGTGGTCCTTCATGGACTTAAACATCTTCAGTGTATAACCTAATTGTTCATCATGACTTGATTTTTGATCCTTCAGGATCTCCCGCATTTGTAGTTTAATTTCATATTCGTCTTTTATTTTCGGTACTTTGGTCCTTTGGGAATTTTATTCATTGGATGCTCGTACACTGGTCGACACTTTATGAACATGTGTTGAGTGGCATTTATGACACTTTATTACGCTCTGTAAAGCTTTGAATTGGTGTATTTGTACTCAAGTTGTTGGTGTTTTAATGTGTTTTCTAGTGTTTTTGCATTTTCAGGCATTATCTAGGCAATCAGGTGAATTATCATTATTTTGGTGCTAATTTGGTGTCAAGGTGGTGTTGGAATAAAAGCTCTTGGAAAACTGGCTCAAATTAGCAAGGAAAAGAAGAAGTCAGAATTTTATACAGGACCTAAAGTCCAGAAACTCAGCGTGGCCGCGCGCTTAACCAGCCCGCGGCCGCGCCGGGTTGAGAACAGAAAATCCTGATTCTAATGGGCTTTTGATCCAGAAGACTTCTACTCTGCATGGGGCTGCTATATATATTAATAAAAGACATTTTTCAGAGGGAGACGCACCAGAGCACAAGGAGAAGGCGTAAGAAGACCGTTTTAGCACAATTCAACCAAGGCGAAGAAGATCTAGTTTTAACTTGTGATTTTTGTTTTAAGTTGTAACGTTGGATGCTAGTTTTCTTATTCTTGAACCTATACTCTTGTTTCATACTTTGTTTCGTACTTTGATTATTATTCGTTTATAAAGACTATGTTTATTATACCATGCTTTCATTGGAACCCACGTTGATGATGAGTCCGATCATGGGCTAATCGTTATCGTAGGGTTCTAGAAGATTTATTTATGGAGTTCTTTAGTTAATTTGTTTCGATGCCTTAGTGTGTGGTGATTGTATGATAACCTAGTATTGGTTGTGCTTATTCGTCTTATGAGCGTCGCAAACTTATAAGATAGTGGGTTAATTCTTAATGAAGCGAAAGTTAATTTAAGGATTTAGAACTTGCCATGCTAGCATAGGTTCATGTATTGATATGCATAATTCGTAGGTAATTTTAACCATCTTACTTTCCCTATGTAATCACGATAGATAACTTGTGCATTAAACCTTTATGTTGTCAAATTCTATAGACATATAGGGTCTCAATACAATTGGTGTCTATTCAGCTTCTATCTCTTTTGTGGATGTCTGGTAGTATGGTATTCGTACAATGAAAGTTGGCGTTTATCAGTTTCGTGTTATCTGATTAGTATCATCACCATTACATGCTAAGGTTAAGAATGAAAAGGCAATTCAATGAAGTATTTAATGAAGTTAGAATCCTATATTTGTCATATATATTAATTCAACCATACTTATTCTCTTAATTATAATTATTGGTTTAATTCTTAATTATAAACAATCTCAACTGTTAATCGTCTTAGCATTGAATAATAGCCATATCATTTTTGCATAGGTACATAATCTTAAATTAACCAAGGAGTCTCTGTGGGAACGAATTTGATTTATATCTTATACTACTTGTGAACGCGTATACTTGCATGTATTATTAGCGCGTGTTTAGCGACTAACAAGTTTTTGGCACCGCTGCCGGGGACTCGGTGTTAATTTTTAGTTTATGTGTTTGTCATCAGTGGTCGTTAAAGTTCATTGACTCGGACATTGTTACTTAGCTATTTCCTTGTCTTATTTCAGGTACTCTAGCGAGCGTGTGTGCATACGCGTTCTCGGTCTCGTAAGAGAAATATGGATAAAGCCGAGGAAGAAGCGGTAGTAGTTCGTAGGGAAGTTGTTGAAGACGAAGAAAAGGTAGAAGAAGAAAAGAAAGTCGAGGAACCAGTTTTAGTAGTGATGAGAGATTAAGCAGAAATTCCTAAGGCTCTGATGGACTATTCCAGCCTAAGATCAATGATATTTAGTCGAGCATCATCAGACCAGCCATCTCGGCTAACACTTTTATGATCAAATCAAGCACGATCCACATGATACAGAACTCAGTTCAGTTTGGGGGTTCTCCTACAGAAGATCCCAACATGCACATCAGGGATTTCATCGAGATCTGCGACACTTTCAAGTTCAATGGTGTGACTGAAGATGCTATCAAGCTGTGACTCTTTCCATTCTCTCTGAGGGATAAATCTAAGTGCTGGTTACATTCTCTACCACCAGGGTCTATCACCACTTGGGAAGATCTTGCTCAAAAGTTTCTCACTAAATTCTTCCCTATGGCGAAAACTACTGCAATCAGAAATGCTCTTACTCAGTTTGCTCAGCAAACTTGAGAATCTCTGTGTGAGGCTTGGGATTGATATAAGGAGATGCTAAGGAAGTACCCACACCATGGCATGCCTGATTGGATGATTATAAACTGTTTCTACAATAGATTGAGTGCTACCTCTAGACACATGCTCGATGCAGCATCAGGAGGAGCCTTGTGGGCTAAAAGCTACAATGATGCTTATGAATGGATTGAACTGATGGCTGCTAATGAATACCAAAATCCTTCCCAGAGACTGACTCAGGGAAAAGTAGCAGGAATTCTAGAGTTGGATGCAGCAACTGCTATAGCTGCCCAACTTAAGGCTTTGACGATGAAGGTGGACTCTTTGGCTAATTATGGAGTTAATCAAATCACTAGTGTCTGTGAGCTTTGTGTTGGTGCCTATAAGACTGATCAGTGTGCTATTTCTAGTGAATCAGCTCAGTTCGTGAGCAACTTTCAGCGATCGCAACACCATGTGCCAGCCACCTATCATCCTAACAACTACAATTATCCTAATTTTAGCTAGAACAACACTCAGAATGCGGTTCAACGGCCTTATCAGCAGTACCCAGCAAAGTAGTACAACCCCCTGGTTTTCAGCAACCACAATATGCACCAAGACAGCAACTTCAGCTGCAACAAGCTAATAAAAAATCTGAATTAGAGGAGTTGAAGCTTATGTGCAAAAGACAAGTTGTTTCTATCAAGAACTTGGAAAATCAAATTGGACAAATTGCCAATGCCTTGCTAAATCATCAACCTGGTACACTACCTAGTGACACTGAAGTGCCAGGAAAAAAGGAAGCTAAAGAGTAGGTGAAGGCAATTACTTTGAGGTCTGGGAAGGTTGCGAATCCCGAACAAACTCAAGTTTTGAATGAACAAGTTGGGGATGAAGAAGAAGAAGAGCAGCAGGAAGAAGAAGAAGTGGAACCATGGAAGACTACTGTTGAGTACACTCCTCTTGAGGGTAATACAAGGGAGAAACAGATCTATCCTCCACCGCCTTTTCCTAAGCGGCTGCAGAAGAAAAAGCTGGATCAGCAATTTGAGAAGTTTCTGGAGGTGTTCAAGAAACTTCATATCAACATACCTTTCGATGAGGCTCTTGAGAAGATGCCTAGTTATACAAAGTTTATGAAAGGTATTCTCTCTCGGAAAGTGAAGCTAGATGATTTAGAGACTGTGGCTCTCACGGAGGAATGCAGTGCTGTATTGCAGCAAAAGTTACCTCTGAAGCTTAAAGATCCTGGAAGCTTCACTATTCCGTGTACTATTGGAAAAGTGTATTTCGACGAGTGCTTATGTGACTTGGGAGCTAGCATCAATCTGATGCCCTTATCAATCTTCAAGCAGTTGGACTTGCCTGATCCAAAACCGACTTATATGACTTTGCAGTTTGCCGATCGTTATATTACATATCCGCGAGGTATAGTGGAGGATGTCTTGGTCAAGGTTAATAAACTCATCTTCCCTGCTGATTTCGTAATTCTTGATTTTGAGGAGGATAAGAAGATTCCCATAATTTTGGGAAGACCTTTATTGGCAACTGGATGTACCTTGATAGATGTGCAGAAGGATGAGCACATAATGCGAGTGCTGGATCAGGATGTAACTTTTAATATGTTCAATGCCATGAAGTTCCCTACGGAAAATGAGGAGTTCTTAAAGGTGGAATTGGTTGATTCTATGGTTACTTCAGAACTTGATCAATTGCTAAGGTCTGATGCCTTAGAGAAGACCTTTTTGTGGAATTCTGATAGTGAAGATGATGAAGGGGATGAACAGTTGCAATTTCTGAATTCCTCTCCCTGGAAGAGGAAGATTGATATGCCTTTCGAATCTCTGGGAATGGAGGATTTGAACAAATCTCCAAAATGCCTCAAGCCATCTATTGAGGAAGCTCCTACTCTTGAGCTTAAGCCATCTATTGAGGTATGCTTTTTTAGGTGATGCATCCACTTTGCCTGTTATTTTTGCATCTAACCTTTCAGGTAGCTACGAGGAGAAGCTTTTGAGAATTCTTAGAGAATTCAAATCGGCAATTGGTTAGCAGATATTAAGGGAATTAGCCCTTCGTATTGTATGCATAAAATTCTGCTAGAGGAAGGTAGCAAGCCTACGGTCGAGCAGCAAAGAAGACTTAATCCAATCATGAAGGAAGTAATGAAGAAGGAAATTCTTAAGTGGCTGGATGCAGGGATTATCTATCCCATTTCCGACAGTTCTTGGGTGAGTTCAGTTCAGTGTGTACCGAAGAAAGGAGGTATCACAATTGTTGCTAATGAGAAGAATGTGCTCATTCCTACTCAAACAGTCACGGGATGGAGAGTTTGTATGGACTACAGGTTGCTGAACAAGGCCACTAGGAAGGATCACTTTCCTCTTCCGTTTATTGATCAGATGTTTGACCGGTTGTTGGTCACGAGTACTACTGTCTTCTGGATGGCTATTCGGGTTATAATCAGATTTTTAATTGCTCCAGAAGATCAAGAGAAGACTACTTTCACTTGTCCATTTGGTACTTTCGCCTTCAGACGAGTTTCTTTTGGTCTGTGTGGTGCACCAGCCACATTCCAGAGATGTATGATGGCCATCTTTTCTGATATGATTGTCCAGAATGTGGAGGTGTTCATGGACGACTTCTCTATATTTGGCAATTTTTTTGATGAATGCTTGCAGAATCTTGGAAATGTTCTCAAGAGGTGTATTAAGACCAATCTGGTTCTCCATTGGGAGAAATGTCACTTTATGGTGTGACAGGGCATTATTCTTGGGCACAAGGTCTCTAGTAAGGATCTTGAGGTGGACAAAGCTAAGGTGGGGATCATTGAGAATCTTCCTCCACCTATTTCTGTTAAAGGAATTCACAGTTTTCTTGGTCACACGGGTTTTTATAGGCGTTTCATCAAGGACTTCTCTAAAATTTCGAAGCCATTGTGCAGTTTGCTAGAGAAAGATGTCCCTTTCAAGTTTGATTATGAGTGCCTTACCGCTTTTGAAATATTGAAAAATAGTTTAATCACGACACCTGTCATAACTGCACCTGACTCGAGTGAACCTTTTGAAATGATGTGCGATGCAAGTGACTATGCAGTTGGAGCAGTTCTTGGGCAGAGAAAGAACAATATATTTCATGTGGTCTACTACGCAAGTAAGACCTTGAATGGTGCTCAACTGAATGATACTACTACGGAGAAAGAACTTTTTGCTATTGTCTATGGTTTTGAGAAATTTCGATCTTATCTACTTGGGACTAAAATGACAGTTTTCATTGATCACGCTGCAATTCGTTATCTTGTCTCGAAGAAGGACTCGAAGCCTAGATTGATCGGATGGGTTCTTTTGCTTCAAGAATTTGAGTTAGAGATCAAGGACAGAAAGGGGACTGAGAATCAAGTCGCTAATATTCTCTCGCGTTTAGAAGATCCAAGTGCTACTTCACTGGACAAGAAATTAATTAATGAGTCTTTTCCTGATGAGCAGCTTTTCGGAGTGCAAGACGAGGAACCATGGTTTGCAGACATTTTGAACTACCTTGTGAGTAATATCATGCCTCTCGATTTGTCATACGCTCAAAGGAAGAAGTTTCTGCATGAAGTGAAGTGGTATATATGGGATGAGCCGTTTCTTTTTCGATAAGGAGCTGACCAAATCATCAGGAGATGTATTCCTTACAGCGAAACGGGGGGAATCTTGCGAGATTGCCACTCAACGGCTTATGGAGGACATTATGGTGGAGAAAAGACAGCAGCTCATATTCTTCAAGCAGGTTTCTTTTGGCCAACCTTATTTAAAGATGCTCATCAGTTCATTTTGAAATGTGATCGATGTCAACGTATGGGTAATATGTCCAAAAGGGATGAGATGCCTCTTAACGTGCTTCTCGAGGTTGAAGTCTTCGATGTTTGGGGATTGACTTCATGGGGCCATTTGTCTCATCTTGTAACAATCAGTATATCTTGTTGGTGGTTAATTATGTGTTGAAATGGGTTGAAGTAAAGGCGTTTCCAACAAACGATGCGAAAGTAGTGCTTAATTTCCTTCACAAACAAATATTCACAAGATTTGGAACACCAAGAGTCATAATCAGTGATGAGGGGTCGCATTTTTGCAATCGCAAGTTCACTGCTATGATGCAGAGGTATAATGTGAATCATCACATTGCTACGGCTTATCATCCTTAGACAAATGGTCAAGCTGAGGTATCTAACAGAGAGATCAAGCGCATTTTAGAGAAAGTTATGTGTCCATCTAGGAAAGATTGGTCTTTAAAGCTTGATGAAGCTGTTTGGGCGTATATAACAGCATACAAGACTCCATTGAGTATGTCTCCGTTTCAGTTGGTGTATGGTAAAGGATGTCATCTGCCTGTGGAGTTCGAGCATAAGGCGTATTGGGCTTTAAAGAAGTTAAATCTTGACATGGATGCAGCTGGAAAAAAAAAGGATGCTTCAATTGAATGAACTCGACGAGTTTCGACTTCAAGCTTATGAGAAAAACAAAATGTATAAGGAAAAAGTCAAGAGGTGGCACGATATGGATCTAGTACTCAAATCATTTGTGTCGGGGAAACAAGTTCTTTTGTTTAACTCTCGTCTCCGTCTTTTTCCTGGAGAGTTGAAGTCAAGGTGGTCAGGGCCCTTCATAATCAAAACTGTATTTCCACATGGAGTGGTGGAGATTTTTGAGAATGATTCGGGCCAAGCATTTAAGGTCAACGGTCAGAGGTTGAAGCATTACTATGGTGATAAGGCAACCCGCGAGGTGGTTAGTGCCGTATTATTGTCCGTTTGATCTCGCATTTTTACGTCGAGCTAAAGATGTAAAACAAGCGCTTCTTGGGAGGCAACCCAAGTTTGTTATACATAAGTAGGTAGAGGAAGCAAGAAGAAAGGAGAAAAACAAAAAAAAATCAAAAAAGAAAAAAAATTCAGGGCCAACTTCAGAAGCTGAGCGCGGTCGTGCTGTTTTTCCAGAAACCAAGCGCGCCAGCGCTGATCTAGCACGCGGCCGCACCGATTTGGCAGAAGGTAAGCGCACCCGCGTTGGTCTAGCGCGTGGCCGCGTCGGGGTCCTGTATCAGAAAAAATAAAAACAGAACTTTGTGAAGAGAAAATCGGGATTTTTACTACAAAATCAATTTCTACCCGGATTTTACTCTTCCACATCCCAAATTTCCCTTTCTAAATCAAACCCATTATTCCCATGATTCCCACTTCTATTCCATATCTAATTTTCTTCTCATCACCTATATATACATACACTTATACACAAACTTCTCCACCACTTCATAAATTCTCAAACATAATTCTCTCTCAAACACTTATCTTTTATTCTCTCCTATTCAATTCCAATGGCATCCAAGAGACAAAGAACGTAAGTAAGCAGCAGCACTACCGATTCTTCATCTGCAGGTGGTGTGAGGCCAAGGTTTTCTACTCCCGAGGCTGAAGCGGAGTACACGAGGCTTCTCTCGAAGCCTATAGCGAAGGAGCGAGGGTTTTTGCCATCAGGGAAGGATTGTAAGTTATTGGAGATGATTCTGGAGATGGACTGGGTTCCTTTTTGCGAGGCTCCCACTGATGTGCCCATGAGTGTTGTGCGAGAGTTCTATGCTAATACAAAGGCTGAGAAGAACGGTTTCGCTGTGGTTAGGGGGATGACGGTGGAGTATAGTGCTGATACGATTAGAAGGGTGATTGAGTAGCTTGCAAGGAAGCCCGGTCAGGACACTTGGAACGATAAGACTCCAGAGGACTTTAACTTGGATCTTAGTGTTGCTACTTTGTGTGTGCCTGAGACTCATTGGAAGTTCAAGAGGGGCACAACTGATTACTCCACGTTCCCAGCTTCGTGCATGAACAGGTTTGCACGTGCTTGGAACTCGTTTATTTGTGCTAATATCATGCCATCATCATATGTGTATGAGATTACGGTGGAGCGTGCTCGTCTGTTATGGGGTATTCTTCAGGGCGATTATATTGAACTGGGGATGGTTATTTACCAGGGGATTTTGAGATTCTTGAGAGGAGGTACTACGGGTTCGATACCCTATGCGTCCATTATGAGGAAGTTGTGTGTGGCAGTTGGTGTTCATTGGCCAGCACATGAGCAGTTGCAGCTTCCCAGTGCTCCTATCGACAGTTCTACGCTGATGAGCATGGTTGAGTGGTATGGCGGCAAGCCCGATCCTAAGTGGCTTGGTTATTCATATGATAATCTGTCAGGAGGAAGGCCAGTGGATCAGACTTTTGTTGGTGGTTCACAGCAGGCACACAGAGCAGCTTGGAGAGCGCAGTTGGGAGAGGAGGCTGGTCCTTCGGGATCGTAGCAGCAGCAGCAGGAGGAAGCAAGAGCAGAGGTTGGAGCTGGTTTGAGTACGACACAGTATAGGCGTCTAGCGAGGAGGATGGATGTTATGCATGACATCTATAGCAGATTTGTACGTGATTTCACCCATGCACTTGGGACTGCGTTTAGAGCCACCGGTGTTGACATCCAGTTGCCAGTTTTTGGTGAGGATTCCCTGTATCCACCTCCAGACACGCCTGACACTCCACCCGTTGAGGGTGAGGATCCTGATTCGGATTAGGTATGCCTGATTCCTTGCTATTACCTTCACTGAGGACAGTGCATATTTTAAGTTTGGGGGTAGTAGTTTAAGGAATATGTTTTGTATGAGTCACATATAGTTTGCATATTCATGATAGTTTAGTGCATATAGTTGCATATTTTGCCATGTAGTTTTTTTTATTGTTTTTTTTTTGGTAGTTTTTATGATAGTTTGTTCATATAGTTTCATGCATTTACATAATAACATGATCCCTTAGATGAATTTTTTGATTGACTTGTGATATTGATATTAGTGTAGTGATGTTGTATTTAGTGATGTTAGGTTTTTATTGAATTGGTTTGCATGCTAGAGACAATTGTATTTCACTAAGTCTTATAGGTTGCTTGAGTGTTAGATCATGGTCATGGTTTGTTTGTTTGTCGAGGTTAATCCCTTGTTTATATTTAGAATTTAGGATATTCTCTTAATAATAAATTAACATGGATATTTGAAAAAATTTGGAGGAAATTGGATTTCATTGCTAGTTTTGTGGCTAGGCGTCAAATGGCTAGTAGCCGGCTCATATTTATATGAGTAGTCTAGGGTTGAGCGAGATGGAGCGAAACGCACTCGTTCAGAAATTTGAAAAAAAAAAGGAAAAGAAAAAAAAAGAAAAAAAAATAAGTGTTATGTATAATTGATCACGAGTGGGCTCTTTAGTACTCGAGTTATTAAGTTCTTAGGGAACTTTATGCCTAGTGACCTAAGGCTTTTATAGTCCGGGATACGCTAACCTAACACTCGCTACATGGGTACTATTGTATAAGTCTTTTGTGGACCTCACTCATTGCACGGTCAAATAAGCATACTTGTGTTATTTTGTTGTGAATAAAAGCGTGAATCCATGTAAAACTCCAAAATAGGAATTGAACTATTATAAGTTATTTTGAATCTAGCTTTTATTCTATTTATAACCTTGTGATTGCTTTGATGAGTAGTGAGTCATGATTATTGATCTAGTCACAATAGTATATCTGTAAGCATTTGCACACACGCACGTCTCTGGTTTATAGATTGATTTGTATGGCTTGATTGATCTTTATGTGAGTAACTGCATTTGTTGAGATGTTGCTTGTTAATTAAGTTAGTTATTCTATGGGGATTGTTGCATTCATTTAGTTGTATTTATGCATTTTTATTTCTTGTTCTTTGAGTCTGTTTATGCTTGAGGAAAAGCATCGATTCAAGTTTGGGGGTATGTTGAGTGGCATTTATGACACTTTATTATGCTCCGTAAAGCTTTAAATTGGTGTATTTGTACTCAAGTTGTTGGTGTTTTAATGTGTTTTCTAGTGTTTTTGCATTTTCAGGCATTATCTAGGCAATCAGGTGAATTAGCATTTTTTTGTGCTAATTTGGTGTTAAGGTGGTGTTGGAATAAAAGCTCTTGGAAAACCAGCTCAAATCAGCAAGGAAAAGAAGAAGTCAGAATTTTATACAGGAGGTCAGCGCGCCCATGCTGTGATAGCGCGCCCGCGCCTAAAGTCCAGAAACCCGCGCGCGGCCGCGCCGGGTCGAGAACAGAAAATCCTGATTCTAATGGGCTTTTGATCTAGAAGTCTCCTACTCTACATGGGGCTGCTATATATATAAATAAAAGACGTTTTTCAGAGGGAGACGCACCAGAGCACAAGGAGAAGGCGTAAGAAGGCCGTTTTAGCACAATTCAACCAAGACGAAGAAGATCTAGTTTTAACTTGTGATTCTTTGTTTTAAGTTGTAACGTTAGATGCTAGTTTTCTTATTCTTGAACCTATACTCTTGTTTCATACTTTATTTCGTACTTTGATTATTATTCGTTTATAAAGACTACATTTATTATACCATGCTTTCATTGGAACCCACGTTGATGATGGGTCCGATCATGGGCTAATCGTTATCGTAGGGTTCTAGCAGATTTATTTATGGAGTTCTTTAGTTGATTCGTTTTGATGCCTTAGTGTGTGGTGATTGTATGATAACCTAGTATTGGTTGTGCTTATTCGTCTTATAAGCGTCGCAAACTTATAAGATAGTGGGTTAATTTTTAATGAGGCAAATGTGAATTTAAGGATTTAGAACTTGCCATGCTAGCATAGGTTCATCTTTTGATATGCATAATTCGTAGGTAATTTTAACCATCTTACTTGCCCTATGTAATCACAATAGATAACTTGTGCATTAAACCGTTATGTTGTCAAATTCTATAGACATATTGGGTCTCAATATAATTGGTGTCTATTCAGCTTCTATCTCTTTTGTGGATGTTTGGTACTATAGTATTCGTATAATGAAAGTTGGCATTTATCAGTTTTGTGTTATTTGATTAGTGTCATCACCATTACATGCTAAGGTTAAGAATGAAAAGGCTATTGAATGAAGTATTTATTGAAGTTAGAATCCCATGTTTGTCATATATATTAATTCAACCATACTTATTCTCTTAATTATAATTGTTAAATAATTCTTAGTTATAAACAATCTCAACTGTTAATCGTCTTAGCATTGAATAATAGCCATATCATTGTTGCATAGGTACATAGTCTTAAATTAACCAAGGAGTCTCTGTGGGAACGAATTTGATTTATATCTTATACTACTTGCGAACGCGTATACTTGCGTGTATTATTAGCGCGTGTTTAGAGACTAACAACATGTCTTTCATGTGTTAAACATATTAAACCTTCAGCTTCGAAATGCGCCAGGTATGAGGCACTTTGTCACCGCTCAGGGTTTCCGACTTGTATAATCCTTGTCCTCATGTTTTCTTGACCTTATACGGCCTCTCCCAGTTAGGGGTTAGCTTTTATTTCTCTTCAACTCCTGAAGCCTCAATCTTTCTTAATATCAAGTCTCCTTGGTAAAAGAACCTTTCTTTAACCCTTCTATTAAAAAAGAGGGAGGCTCTTCGTTGATGCTCTGCATTGCGGGCGCTGGCCTCATCTCTGACCTCGTCAATAGGATCGAGAGCGAGCCTCATGCCTTCTTCATTGGTTTCCGATTCATAATCTTCGATCCTAGGGGATCCATGTGTGATTTCAAGGGGCACCACTGCCTAGGCTCCGTAAGCCAGCATGAATGGGGTAGCTTCAGTTGTCACTTTACAGGTGGTACGATATGCCTATAGTATAGGCAGCAACTCATCCACCCAAGTGTTTCTCGAGCGTTCAACCCTCTTCTTAAGTCCATCAAGGATGATTCAGTTAGCAACTTCCGCTTGCCCGTTTGCCTGAGGATGTGCAATCGTGGTGAAGCGAAGTTCTATGTTGTTATCGTCATAGTACTCTCTGAACTCTGCATTATTAAATTGTTTCCCATTATCCGTGATAAGGATGCATGGGATTCCATATCAGCATATCACATTCTCCCAGAAGAATTGGGCAATTTGCTTCGTGGTTATATTGGCTAGTGCCTTAGCCTCAATCCACTTTGTAAAGTAGTCTATGGCTACCACAATGAACTTCCTTTGTCCCTATGCTACAGGAAATGGTCCAAGTCTGTCCATTCCCCACATTGTGAAAGGGATGGGTGTGCTGATCGATGTAAGCCTCTCTGGGGGTTGTCGTACTATTGGAGCGTGCCTCTGGCATATGTCACATTTCTTCACATAAGCCATTGCATCGGCTAGCATAGTTGGCCAGTAGAATTCCAATCGAGTTATCTTGTGAGCGAGGGCCCTGCCCCCCAAGTGTTGTCCACAAATCCCTTCATGGGCTTCTTTAAGTGTCTCATCTGCTTCAAGAGGTCTTAAGCACTTCAAGTACGGAATAACAAAGGACTTTTTGTAAAGAAGGGCTTCAATCAATGAATATCTCAATGCTCTAACCGACAGCTTGCGTGCCTCCTGGGCATTGTAGGGGTCTTCAAGACCAGGAAGTAAATACTTCTCGTATAGTTCTCGATTTCAGATGAGGCGAACTGAGACAAGGCATCCGCCGTAGTGTTCTCCGCTCTCGGAACATGTTATACGTACCATTCATCGAACTGAGTCAGTATTCCCTTTGCAACTCTCAGGTACTTGGCCATAGTATCATCCTTGGCCTCAAACTCCCCATTAACTTGAGCAACTACAACTCTTGAGTCTCCGCAGACCTTCAGGTTATTGGCCCTCACGGCTCTAGCCAAGCCTAAGCCAGCTATCAATGTTATATAATCTGCTCCATTGTTCATAGTCGGGAAATCCAAATTCAAAGCATATTCAATCATAAACCCATCAGGGCTTTGCAAGACTAGGCCTGCACCACTAGATTTTGCTCCGTCAAAATGGAGAACCCAATACTCTTTCAAGGTTATTTCTTCATCCTTCTCCTTCTCTCCTCCTTCTGGGGTTACTATCTCTTGCCCCCCGACTTCTTGGTCGTTAATGGTGCATTCGACCATGAAGTCTGCTTTGGCCTAAGCCTTGATGGTCGTTCGAGGCTTGTACTTGATATCAAATTCTCCTAACTCAATTTCCCATTTGATGAGCCTTCCATTGGCCTTCGGGCTATGAAGAATGTTCCTCAAAGGTTGGTCTGTCAGGACTTCGATCTTGTGAGCCTGGAAGTATGGTCTCAACTTCCTCGAGGCTGTGATGAGAGCAAGCGCGAACTTCTCCGTGGTGGAGTAATTCAACTCTGCTCCATGGAGTACCTTGTTTACATTGTATACAGGCTTCTGGAGCTTCTGTTCTTCCTTCACGAGGACCGCACTCGCGGCTTGTTTAGATACCACGAGGTAAAAATAAAGATTGTCCTCTAGACTTGGTTTAGCCAACAACGGGGCTTCAGTCATGTACTTTCTCATCTGTTCAAAGGCCTTTTGGATCTCAGCTATCCACTCAAAGTCCTTCACCTTCTTAACGGTTTTGAAAAAGGGTAGGCATTTATCTCCAGACTTGGAGATGAACCTCCCTAGAGCTGCGATTCTTCCTATCAGCTTCTGAACGTCCTTGATGGAGCATGGTGGCTCCATGTCTAGGATGGCTTTGATCTTGTCGGGGTTGGCCTCTATTCCCCTTTTAGAGACCATATGACCCAAAAATTTTCCAGACCTAATGCCAAAAGCACACTTGGCTGGGTTTAACATCATCTTGTGGTGCCTCAGCACTTCAAATGCCTCTCTGAGGTGACTAATATGATCGGCCTTGCTTAGCTTTTGACTAACATGTCATCAACGTAGACCTCCATGGTCTTCCCAATTAGATGGGCAAATATCTTGTTTACCAGTCTTTGGTAAGTAGCTCCTGCATTCTTAAGTCCAAAAGCCATAACAAGATAACAAAATACACCAAAGTCAGTTATGAAGGATACCTTGGGGGTGTCATCCTTATACATTCTAATCTGATTGTAACCACTGAAGTCATCTATGAAGCTTAGCATCTCGTGTCCAGCAGTGGCATCGATCGGGGTATCAATCCTCGGTAGGGGGTAACAGTCCTTGGGACAAGCATCATTCAAGTTAGTGAAGTCAATGCACATCATTCACTTCCCATTGGCCTTCTTAACCATTACGGGGTTGGCTAACCATTCGGGGAATTGCACTTCCTCAATGAATCCAGCTTCTAAAAGCTTCTTGACCTCCTGCTTAATGGCTTACAGCCTATCAGGGGCATAAGTTCTCTTCTTTTGCTTTATAGCCTTCCGAGTTGGATCAACGTTCAACCTATGAGTTATAAGGTTTGGGTCAATCCCAGGCATATCAACTGCTGTCCAAGCAAATACATCATTGTTTTCTTGGAGGAAAGTTGTCATTCGGCCCTTCAAGGGCTTGTCCAGAGATGCCACAATGTACGTGACCTTCTCCGGGTCTAAGGGATCTAATGGAATTGGGACCAAGTCCTTGGCTAGCTTCCCTTGCAGTTCGTCATCGGGCCTAAGTGCTGCAATATAGCAACTGCGGGCCATTTTCTGATCTCCTCTCACTTCTCCAACACCATTCCTAGTTGGGAACTTCAGTACCATGTGGTAGGTTGAGGGCACAACCTTGAAGCATGGATCCCTGTTCTACCCATGATAGCATTGTAAATAGAGACTGCCGTGACAACATGAAAGTTCAACATCTGTGTGGCCTCTCTGGGCTCTTCCCCGATAGTTACGGGAAGCTGTATTGCTCCTTCGACTTTACATTCCATATGGTTAAACCCATAGATGGGTGCGTCGGACGGAGTTAGTTGAGAATCATTGTAGCCCATCTTTATGAATGTGTCAAGGAACAAAATGTCCACATAAGCTCCATTATCCACTAGGACCCTCATAACAGGACAATTTCCAATTATCGGAGTGATAACTAGAGGATCATCCTGAGGAAATTTCAAAACTTCAAGGTCTGGGTCACCAAATTCAAGTATCAAATCTGACTTGGAACGCTTAGATGGCTCTCCAACTATGCTCATTACTTCTCTCACATAAGCTTTTCAGGAGTTCATTGTAGTACCAGCTGCTGTAGGTCCTCCTGAGATCATATTTATTACTGGCCCTCGGGGCTGTGGGTTGCGATCTCTGTCATTACCCCTTCGATCGTCATCTCTTCGATCATTATCTCTCTTTTGGCCTCTGGCCTCTTCACCCCTGGTGAAACGTCCGAACTTTCCCCTTCGGATCAGATACTCAATCTCATCCTTGAGTTGCCTACAATCGTCAGTATCATGACCAACATCTTTGTGAAATCTGTAGTATCGACTCTTGTCTCTTTTCTCGTGGTCTCCCCTTAGTGGCTTCGGCCATTTGAAGTGTTTGTCCTTTTCAATTTCCATAAGGATTTGGCTCCTTGGAGCATTCAACCTTGCATTTTTAGCGAACCTTGGTTGCTGATTCTTTTTAGAAGAGGAGGAGTCAGAGTTTTTGCTAATTCATGGATACTTGTCCTTAGCGTCGTACTCCTGATCCGTCTTCCTCTTCTTGATTCTAGTAGGTTCATTATTCACAGCTATGTTCTTCATACTCTCCTCTACCTTAATATATTTCTCGGCTCTATCCTGGAGCTGCAGCATGCTTTCGGGAGGGCGCTTAGCCAAGGACATCTTAAAGAACTCGTCTCTAGTCCCTTACTGCAGGGCTATCATAGCTACCTTATCATCCAGATCAGGGACCTTCAAAGCCTCTTTCATAAATCTATTCAGATATTCTCTCAGGGACTCCTTCGCTCATTTGACTATGCGTATGAGAGAGGCTGAACTCGTTTCATGCATTCTTCCACTTATGAACTGCTTTATAAAAGCTTAACTCAAGTCCTTAAAGGATCCAATAGAGTTTGGGGGCAGATGGCTTTACCACCTTTGATCCATGCCTGGTAGGGTTTGAGGGAAGGCCCGACACTTAATAGCGTCGTTCATGGGCTATAGCAACAGGGCGTTAGAGAACGTCCTAACATGATTAGCAGGGTCCCCAATACCATCGTATACTTTGATGGTGGGCATCTTGAACTTCGTTGAGATATGAGCATTCATCATCTCATTAGTGAATGGTGGGTTTGGATCATCAGGATCTCATAGGGGCATAAGATAACTTGGATCAGCCCTTGGGGCAACTTCCCTTCTTGGTATTGGACCATCCAGGTCTATGACCGGAGGAGGGTTTCTCCACCTTGGAGCAAGTAGGGGTCTCAGATTCAGATGCGTCTCCATGTCACGCTTCAGCCTTTGGATCTCAGCTTCATGAGCCCTGATCCTCTCTTGAACATCTTAGGGATTCATCCCTTGAGTGCTCCTGGGGAGTTGTTTAGTATCAGCCATCGACTCTTTGTCAGCACGCCTCATTCTTGGAGCAACATCATCATCTGATGATTCAGAGTTATCAGTATAAGGTCCAGAGAATTCTCGATCCTTAGGAATAGGAGCCAAGCCACGTATGTATTGGGGTGTCTGCCCTTGTGCTTCACTCCTATTAGAGTGTCCACTCCCTCCAACTTCGGGTTATAGTGACATCCCTTAAGTGGGGTTAGTATTCACAATCGTCGAGTACTCATACTCAACGGGTTGAGAGTTCACAGGTGCATGTAGCTGCTGTAATTGGGGATTCGTCCCTTGAGGAGCCGGGGGATCCGTCCCTTATGGCTGAGCCTCAGTTGCCCCTACCGGGGTTCCT